>NC_029775.3:2184166-2209651 GCF_000817695.3 Arachis duranensis | reverse complement strand
TATATTTATATCTATATGTATATTTTTTTTTTTGGGTCGGTGGATTGGACAACTACAAATTCTGCAAAAGATAACCCAAAAAAATGAGCCGCGAGCTTGTGATTGCAAGAATTATGGTGTACTATAGGGATTTATGACGAATTTTATATTCAAATCCAATAAGGCTACCAATGGATAATTTTTGGCAAAGAAAACTTGGATAAAAAATTATTATCGTCGGGTTTTCTGATCCGGCAAAAATAAGAACATCTTCACAGTTGGATTTTTCTAATGAAAAAAAAAGTCATCATTGACAAAAAAAAAATCTTCATTACTGTAGGAGTTTTTTACGCTAAAGGTGAATTAATTATGGCATAAAATAAATCTAGAAAAAAACTAAGTTAAGTTGGTCTAGTAGTTAACTTACTAATCCATTTAAGTAAGTGTCGAAAATTCGAATTCTGCCTTATTTAAAAACTCTGGATGGTAATTTTTTTATAATTCTATGGTGATAACTTTTTAATATTTACTTTTTTTTAGTCCTAATGGATACATATTTTAAATATTCGTAATATAAAAAGATTAAATATTATTTAAAAATTATTAATTTCTTTTAATGTATTTTAATTTTTATTTATTTAGTTATTAGATTGAATTTTATGTTTATAGATTTTAATTTTTTTTATTTTAATCTATTAAGAGATAATAAATATCTCTTTAACTATTGTAGTGGCAATATTTATTTCCTCCTAATTAACCTCTTCCATGTTAACAATCTCTTAAATATCATACATTCACACAGACGATAACTTAAAATTATGATGTCAAAAAGTGCAAACAATCTAGACATTGATGACATCACAACTTAATTTTTTTTTTTTTATCAATTTCAACAAGGTTTCTCCTTAAATTAGGTGCTTCCACCAAAACAAAATCTTCATCATTTTTAACAAAGCAAACAATTTCAATAATAATTAAAACATACATTCAAATAAGTTTAAATATTCTTTAAATATTTTTATACAATATTCAAATTGGATATTCTACTAATCTAAGAACTATAGATATTCTTTCACTACTGGACCAATTTACAAAAAAGATCTATCAAGTAATAAGACTCAACGGTTGTACTACTTAAGAGGTTGAAAAATTAAAAAACTTAACAACCTAGGTCCAAAAACCCTTTCTGGTTCTATGATATTTTCTAATAGATGTGAACTATTTTCATATTTACAAGAATGTAATGTTGACTATGATATAACGAACAACTATCTAGATTATAATTTTTGAAATCTCTTCGTTCTAAGCTAGAAGAATTAAAGAAGAAAATAAAAAAACTAGAGAGAGTTTAGAGAAAATTTTGCAACACTTCGGTTTTGCGTTGACATTCATCATAGACATAATAATTATTTCATACCATTTTAAATATATCAGACCTTACTAACAAATTTTTATATTATGCCTATTAAATTATCTAAAGTTTGTCTAACTTACTTTTAAAAAGTGCGTTTGATAAAGAGACTGAAATTGAGAAATAAAAATCAAAAAATAAAGACTAAGATATAAATACTAAATTAAATTGTTATATTATGCTTAATATAAAGAAAATACAGTATTATATTTGATTTAAAATATATATGAAAATTAAACAGTAAATTTAAAATTTAAAAAATTAAATGAAAATATTTTTAAAAAAAATTATTATTAAAATTTTAATATTCGTTCTTATTAAAAATTTCAGTTCTTATATTTTCACTTTTTAAAAGTATAAAAAAATTAAAATTTTAATTTCAATCTTTAATCATGAAATACAATATTCAGCCCTAATCTTTCGGTTTCAATCCCAATTTTAGAGAACAAAATTAAAGCTGCCTAATATACATAAACTTATTTGTCAATTTTGATAACCAATCTGTATTAAAGAAAGAAATGTGACATTTAACAGAAAGAATTCAAAGACTTTGGTAGTTAAATAATCACTACCATAATATAAAATTAGATAGAATAATATAAGCTACATGACTTACATTATTAATTGGACAAAGTTCTCTGATATTAGGCACAGATCCATGTAATGATGGATGGTAAGGTGTGCTTCCGTTTAAATCCACTAATTATCATTTTTATTATTTTAATCTATCCACCATATCCAGATTAAGTTCTAATTAATAATCTAATTTGACTAATTAATATACAATTAGGCATAAAATAGATCACTAGGCTTAATCACGTATACTTAAATAGCGTTTGTTTTGAGATAATGAGACAGAAATTAAGAGATTGAAATTCAGTATTATGTTTGTTGATTTACAGATTGATATTAAAATTTTTGTTTTTGTCTCTAAAATTTCAGTACTTCCAAAAAGTAGGGACATTTTAATAACATTTTATAGAGATGGATACTGAAACTTTAATAATATTTTATACTTAAAATACCATCATTTTAATTAATTAATTTCAATTTTATCTTTTGTGCAAATTAAATTAGAGTTTCATTCTTATTTCAATTCCTGTCTTTCATTTCGCACCAAACAAAATACTAAAATTTATTTCAATCTCTGTCTCTTAGTCTGTATCTCTCAATCTCTTTCTCTATCTCTCCACCAAACACTACCTTATAGACACACACAAAAATATATAACTTATATTACAATATCAAATTATATAATATAAAGATAAATCCTACAGAATACAAAAAATGACTCATGCCTTCATATAACTTCATTCCCTAATATATTAGTTTATTTTATTTGTCACTGTGTGAAAGGGTAGATGTGTCAAAAATATTTCCACTTTTCAATTATCCTTTCCTTGGTGATGCTTATTAACATTTTGCTAGATTATTCATTTGTTTAAATTTATTTTTTTTTTAAGAAAACCAAATAGTTAACAAATTCAAATTATAATATTTTTATTTTAAATTAAATAGTATTTGATTTCAGTTATAATTTTTTAAATTTAAAACTTTAAATCCTAAATTTTTATCAATTTATTTAAAACACTAAATGTTGCAATTGAATGTTACCAAAATTTAGAAGATAACATCAGTCTAAAGCAATATTATCATGGGTATTTATCTAATATACATGTTAAAATGTTATTGAAATTTTATATTTGGTAGAATAATAATAATAATATAATATAGTAGATGTAACTACAGCATTTAGCAATGTTTGGGGTTAGTGTAGTTGTTAGAATATATTTTATTAAAACATTATATATTAATATAATATCTAGGTATATTTTATATTGATTTTATAATAATTTAATTTGATATTAGGCAGCCCTCAGTATACATTGCTTATAACATTTGAATACACAGTACTAGTTCGTCGTGAACTTTAATAGTGATGAAGTTCTTTTGTTTAAAAACAATTTTCATTTCGAAGTTATTGTTAATGTTGTAAGTGTCAGATATATGAAATTAGTCTCATATTAAAAAAAAGTAAGGAAGAGTAAGGAGTTTATAAGATGAGAGGCCTATTAATTTATATTACCTTAAGGTTTTGAGTTAAATGTAGTATCTTCTTATAATTTTTTTAGTGGTCGAAAACTCTTCACGACGATCCAACAAAATAGTATCAGAATTGATGGTTAATCAATCTAGTGGTTCAACTACAATTTCATGACATGTTAACTATGCATCATATTAACATTTTATATGATACTTAAGTATAATACATTTTTATCGATAAAGTTATGACCTCAAATAGGATAATAGTCTACTTTACTTTTCTTTGTTATTTTATTTTTGTTCCTGTTTGATGAATGGTTTGATATTTTGTGTTAAAATGGACCAAGAGACTTTTACAATTCATATTTTAGCTTACTTTAATGATCATTGCTAATTTACCTATTATGTTTCTAGACTTTTTGAACTTCGATATAATTTGGAAACAGTTGGGATAGAATTTGAATGATTGAGTTTCATTTATCCCTTACAGCTAGTTATAGTGGTTGGCATCCTATGTTATCGTTTGGTGTGTTCTTGACATGAGATGGACCCATCAACAAAATTGTTGTATTTGCTAATTTGTGTCTGTAGAAAAGAATTGAGAAGATTGAGCAACATGATGAGTCATCTAGGGTGTTGTCTCAAAATAATTTCATTGCTCAGGTTTTCGGAAAAAAGAAACCGGGTAGAGTAGGTGGTGTGGATTTTGGACTGACTTCTAATCAACTCTTCGGTCCAAATTCACATGGACCTGGCAACGAAGTCCAACTAGAGAAAACTCAGAGGAAGCTACTTGAATTGCAGGCAGAGCTGGAAGGCGAGAAGTTGAAGAGGAAGGCGATGGAGGATGAGGCAGCAACAGAGAAGAAAAAGATGAAGGCGATGAAGAGTGCTCTTATTTATCTGTTTTAACGGCAGGGTGAGGAGCTGCCACCAGACATCGCTGCAGGAATGTGTTTCGTGGAATGACATAGTGAAAAGTAGAATATTAGGATTGGAAATATGTTGCATTGAAGCAAATATTTTATTGAATTAGACTGAGCAACTCTTTGAAAGAGATTTCTTTTTGTTCGTATTTTGATGGATATATATATTTCCTATTTTGCTTATATTTTGATTTTGTTTTTGCTACAAGTTTAGATTTTAAGGTTGAAAATATTCAATCTTTAAAATAATAAAAAATATAAGAAGAATTATAAAAAATAATTGAATAATATTTTAAACCAATTTGACGGATTTTTTTGAAAGACCCAAATTTCCATTCTTTTTTTAATTTCTATTAACATAGCGGCGGTTTTAAACCGCCTCTATTTTGATTCAATGATTATAGAAACTATTATATCTGGTAGCGATTTGTAACCACCGGCATCTCTAACAGAAATTACATTAGCATTTAGCGGCGGTTTTAAAACCGCCGCTAAACGTGTGCCACTTAGACATATTGATAAAAATTGCGGCGGTTAAGAAACTGTCGGTAAATATGAGGCAAATCGTGTCAATGAAATTCGGTGGCAGTTTTCTGTTGGTGTGTCGCGAAATTTTGATTAAGAAGCGGTTATGCCAGCGGTTGCTGGAAACCGCTGCCAAATCTAATCCTGGCGCCCATATCCATGGCAGTCCGGTTAACCGCCGATATTTAATTTTGCGATGATTTAAAACCGTCGCTAATTCATAAAAAAATCGCCGCCAATTTCCGCCTCCTTTATAGTGTTAGTAGAAGTAATTTCATAAAAATTATAATTTGCCTTATAATATATTAGGGTAAAAATCCACATTTGAAGTTTTGAACTAAGAATTTATGTCACACAATATATTAGGGTAATTAAATTTTCCATCAATACTAAAAAGTAATCAAAATTCTTCGTCGTGCATGAATAATTAAATTTTCCATGAATCCTAAAAAGTATTCATCATTGCATTTTTTATATTTTATTTAGATTTTAGTTATAATTAAGCATGAATCTGGTGTGATTAAATTTTAAGAAACTCTGATCCAAGCTTGCTAAGTGAAGAAGAGAAAAGGATTGAAGCTCAAAGTTTAATTGTGGATGCTGCTGAAATAGAACCAAGTGGAGAAGCCTCATATGCAGCAGTACCAATAATAAGTGATGGGCCAGAAATAAAGAGTACGAGGCCTAGGGTAAGAAAATGAGATGTGCCGCACTAAATCACAGTTCTCTGCAGCTGAATATTTTTAGATTAGTGAACGATTATTAGATTATAGATAAACTTTCAAAAAAAATATCAATGACAGAGACTTTAATTTATCAATTTGCACTTTACATTAAATTAAGACAATATGTTCATTATTTCCAATATCAATTTTATATTCAATTTACAAAACATTATGTCCAACTTTTTAGAGTGGATATCTCATTCGACCCTAATAATTATCTTAAAAAGATGAGGCTCAAAAAAAAACATCCAATTCAGTTTTTGATATTTTTTTTGGCACAAAAATTTTATTGTCTTTTCGAAAAAATTGTCAGAAACTGAATTTAATTTTTTTTATTAAAGATCTTATTGTCTTTTAAAATAATTGTCAGGACTATTTTAAATTTTATTCAAATTTTTTTTATTTCCATCAATAGTATAAATGCGAACACCACCTCTACATAAGTATATTTTTTGAAATTTGAATATAAATAGGTACACCGCACCGGTTGAAGTAGACCAATGTTGTGTGTGCATATATATAAGTATATGAATATATTGGATCCTGATCTAAATGTAGCATAGCTGTACTATGATTGAAGAAGATAAATGCAAGTTGCCAGAGCAATATATATCTATATTGTTGAGTCCACGCGTCTTAATTCAAAGTGTGAAGAGGGACACCTATGTCTCAATAAATGCTGAGTAATTTGCTCCTTCTTCTTCTTCCATTTGGTCAAAGTTTGGGACTTTTGGGGATTAATACAATGCCGCTCGCTGTTTTTGGTATATACGGCATTCTTCTTGTTGTTGTGTAGTAGGATTCTCTTCATTTAGATATATATTGCAACAACAATCCATTGACCAAGCTATATCTTCTTGTTATATACAGAAAATAATTATTTATACTTAAATATAAATCTTAATAGAAAGATTTTTTACATACAAGTATTTTTTTTTTAACAAGTCTTTACAAGTATACTTTTTTTCTTCTTTTTGCACATGTTCTTTCTCTTCTTCTTCTTCTTTTCTTTCGTTTCTTGCCTTTTCTTTCTCCTTCTTCAATAATTAATGCACGTTTTCACTGTACATTCTTCTTCTTCTTGCTACACGTTCTTCTTTTTCTTCCTTTTCTTCTTCTTCTTTTCTTTCGTTTCTTACCTTCTCTTTCTCCTTCTTCAACCGTTATTGCACGTTTTCACTGCAGCTTCTTCTTCTTGTTGTTGCACGTTCTTCTTCCTCTTCTTCTTCTTTTCTTTCGTTTCTTGCCTTCTCTTTCTCCTTCTTCATTTATGTGCTTTTCTCTCTATTTTCTTTCTTCGTTATTCTCGATTTCCATTGTTTTTTGACATCAAACTCTGAAATCATTTTTGAAGAAGAAAAAGCAGCAGAAGATGAGGAGGAGAAAGAAAAAGAGTTCTGAATTATGCATAAAGTGTACTTCAACAAATTTTAGGTGTATTTCTTAAATCCTTTGGGTGTAGTTTTTGTAATCCTTTGGGTGTATTTCTATAATCGTTTGGGTGAATTCATGTAACCGTTTGGGTGTATTTCTATAATCCTTTGGGTGTATTTTTGTAATCGTTTGAGTGTATTTCTGTAATCATTTGGGTGTATTTCTGAAGTTCCATTATCTTCAAATTTGGCAAGAAATTCGTTTTCATGGAGGAAGAAGAAGAAGAATCGTTTATAATGCATGGTGAGTAGCGCGCTTTGGAAACAGAAAGTGATTGAATAACGTGCGTTTATTTACTCTTGAATGTAGAAGTGTAATGCGTGTTTTTTGTTGGGCTTGTACCAATTTGTAAGACTTGTAAGACAAAAAAACTTATATGTATAGCAGGCCTCATCTTAATAATTTAGAACGTCAAATTATTTTTTTATGACAATAAATTTTATCAATCTAATATAGTATAATCATATTATATTGCTTTAATAATCAAATTTCAAATTCGAAAAGATTTATAAATCAACATATATATATATATAATAATCGGAATTTTTATTTAAATTAAATAAATAAATATTTATCAAAATGTGTAATAGATATATGTTCTTGTATGGATACCTGAAGAGAGAGTTTGATTTCTGGGAGTCGACGTCGAGTTGTTATCTTCGGTGCCGACCTTTGAGCCTTTGTGGAAGTCCGAACTTTTCTCTAAGGAGATGTCCAATTGCGCAGAGCGTGAACAAGGAACAAGGGGGAGTGTACCTGCAAAGGCACTCAGAAGATTAAGTTAGTATTGAGAATTCAATGTCCCATTTTAAGATAAAATATCATACCTTTATATGTGAGATAAAATAGGTCGGTTACGTTTCTATTGATCATCTGAATTGAAGAGTAATTAATAGGTTTTAACAAGTGATAATGTCTGATTGTAACATATAACGCCGAGTTATAACGTAAAGTGCCGATTTATGGTGCATAATGTCGAGTTATTGTATATATAATGCCGAATTATGACATCGGATTTGTAACAGCCGTATCATAGCCCCCAAGTTTAGCTTGGCTATATTTTGATAAAACAGGTTGAGCTTTTTTTTTAGTTATAACTCGGCGATTTGAGTTATAGGTATGGAGGCCCCAGATCAACTTACTTTATTAAAATAATGAATAATTTGAATTTTCAGACGTAATTTGAAGTTAACGTGTATTAGAAAGTGTAGTAGCCTTGTCATTGATTGTGCCTTTAATTTTTCTATTGAAATTTTGAACCGTTGATTTAATAGATGGAATGGTTAGTTTTTTTAATGAAATCGAGTAGTTAATTTGAATAGTTGCTAAGACGATGTTGATAAAAGTGAATTGGTTGGACGAGAATATTGAGTTAGTTCACCGTTGTTTGGTGATTTGATTGAGTTTGATTGCGCATGTGTATACGATGCGACTTTGAATTGAAGAGTTGTCGCGAATGGATAAGTGTTTGTACTTGTATGATATGTGATTGAGTTTGTTGACTGTTTATAGTCATAGTTCAAAATTGAAGACTAAGTTTGATTGCGCATGTGTAAATGATGCGACTTTGAATTGAAGAATTATCGCGAATGGATAATTGACTAAAGATTGTGTTTGATTGCGCATGTGTAAACGATGCGACTTTGAATTGAAGATTTATCGCGAATGGATAATTGATTGAAGATCGTTGATAGTCATAGTTCGGAAGATAGTTGATGTAGATCTGATGATAGTTGATATAGATCTGACAAAAAGTGATAATGATTGATATAGAAACGATAATGATTGATATAGCTCAGATAATTATTGATATAAATCTGAAAATAAAGATAATAGATATAGATTTGAAAATAGAAAAATAGATATAGGTCAGCGAATAGGGATAACAGATATAGGTCGGTTAATAGAGATGACAGATATAGATCGGCAAATAGCGATAACAGATGTAGGTCGACAAATAGAGATAACAGATATAGATCTGCAAATAGAGACGATAGATATGGATAAAAAAATAGATATAACAAATATAGATTAGCAAATAGAGATAACAGATATAAATTGGAAAATAGAGATGACAGATAAAGATCAGCAAATAGATATAACAGATATAGATCGAAAAATCAGATTTAGATCGGCAAATAGAGATATCAGATATAATTTGGCAAATAGAGATATTAGATATAAATTGGCAACTAGAGATAGCTTATAAAGATCGGCAAATACAGATAACAGATATAAATTAGAAAATAGATATGACTGATATAAATCGGATAATAGAGTGCCTGTTATAGATCGACAAATAGAGATTTTTTTATATAAATCGTCAATTAGAGATGATTGATATAAAATCAGACAATAGATATAACATATAAGTTGACAAATAGGGATAACAGATATAAATCGGAATATAGAGATGATTGATATAAATCGGAAAATAGAGTGACTGTTATAGATCGCAAATAGAGATTTTTGATATAAATCGAGAATTAGAGATGACTGATATAAATCGGACAATAGATATAACATATATAAGTTGGCAAATAGGGATAACATATATAATCGGAAAATAGAGATGATTGATATAAATCGGAAAATAGAGATGACTGATATAAATCGGATAATAGAGATGACTGTTATAGATCGCCAAATAGAGATTTTTTATATAAATTGGCAAATAAAGATGATTTGATATAAATCAGACAATAGATATAAATCGGCAAATAGGGATGACTGATATATAAATTGAAAAATAGAGATGACTGATATAAATCGGAAAATAGAGATGACTGATATAAATTAGAAAATAGAGATGACAGATATAGATCAGAAAACAGATATAGATCGACAAATAGATATAATAGATATAGATTGGCAAATAGAGATGACTGATATATAAATTGAAAAACAGAGATGACTGATATAAATCGGCAAATAGAGATGACTGATATAAATTAGAAAGTAGAGATGACAGATATAGATAAGAAAACAGATATAGATCCGAAAAATAGATATAGATTGGCAAAATAGATATAGATCGGTAAAACAGATATAGATCGGTAAATAGATAAACCAGAGATGAATTGAAAAATAGAGAGATGACAGATAATGATCAGAAAAACAGATATAGATCGAAAAAACAGATATAGATCGGCAAATAGATATACCATAGATGAATTGAAAAATAAAGATGACAGATATTGATCGAAAAAGCAGATATAGATTGGCAAATAAATATATCAGATGATTTGAAAAATACAGAGATGACAGATAATGATCGAAAAAGCATATATAGATTGGAAAAATAGATATAGATCGGCAAATAGATAAACCAGAGATGAATAGAAAAATAGAGAGATGACAGATAATGATCGGAAAAACTTTGAAAAATACAGAGATGACAGATAATGATCGAAAAAGCAGATATAAATCGAAAAAACAGATATAGATCGGCAAATAGATAAACCAGAAATGAATTGAAAACTAGAGAGATGACAAATAATGATCGGAAAAATAGATATAGATCGGCAAATAGATATACCATAGATGAATTGAAAAATAAAGATGACAGATATTGATCGGAAAAGCAGATATAGATCAGCAAATAAATATATCAGATGATTTGAAAAATACAGAGATGACAGATAATGATCGAAAAAGCAGATATAAATCGAAAAAACAGATATAGATCGGCAAATAGATAAACCAGAAATGAATTGAAAACTAGAGAGATGACAAATAATGATCGAAAAAACAGATATAGATCGGCCTTTTTCGGGCCTTAATGATTTACTATATGACTTTTTGTTTACAAAGGTGCGTGTAAGTTTGAAGCCATTGGAAGGAAATGGGGCCTAATAGAAAGAAGGGTGTTTATTTCGAGGCCCCACGGTGGGCGCCAATTGTTCTTGTATGGATACCTGAAGGGAGAGCTCGGTCCCTGGGAGTCGACGACGAGTTGTTATTTTCGGTGCCGACCTTTGAGCTTTTGTGGAAGTCCGAGCTTTTCTCCAAGAAGATATCCAATTGCGCAGAGCGTAAGCAAGGAACAAGGGGGGAGTGTACCTGCCAAGGCACTCCGAAGATTAAGTCAGTATTAAGAATTCAATGTCCCATTTAAAGATAAAATATCATACCTTTATAGGTGAGATAAAATAGGTCAATTACGTTTCTATTGATCATCTGAATTGAAGAGCAATTAATAGGTTTTAACAAGTGATAATGTCTGATTGTAACGTATAACACCGAGTTATAATATAAAGTGTCGAGTTATGATGCATAATACCGAGTTATTGTATATAATACCAAATTCTAACATCAAATTTGTAACGACCGTATCAGTATATAATTTATAATTTTAAATATATGTACACATTTTAGATATTGTGACAAAAAATTCTTTAAACATATAAATCGAATACTGTGTATTTAAAATATGATAGAAGGTTAAACAAAACTATATCCGAGATATGACATAACTGCGAAGTTATATATAAACTAGTTATACATAAACCAGTATCCAAAATATATGCATAATAAATTTAATGTTAATTTATTCGGGACATGTCTATTATTGTAACGATTTAATTATAATATTATATATCTGTATTATTGTATTTGTATAGTTAATTAAATATTTTATATATTTTTAATAAATATTATATTTATTTAATTTAAATAAAAAAAAATTTATATGATCTAATTAAGTCTTATTTACTTGTATTTTTTATGTGTGCACGTGACTATGAATATGTAGGCTCTCATATAGAAATACAATCATGTACAAATTGTACAATTTAACAAAATGATATTTAAAATTTTATATTGCTGATAAAAATTATTTTAAAAATATAATAAAATAATAAAATATCATATATATCTTCTTAAAGGATTTCAGTAATTAGAGTTTGATTAGATTTTTTGTAAATATAATTATAAAAATAAGATTTTTATCACTCACATTTAATAATTTTAAGTTAAATGAATATTTTTGCGTGAATGGCCGAATTTTTAAATAATAAAAAAAACATTATGATGATCAAATTTTATAATAAGCATTATTTAATATCAAAAAACATTATCTTTGATATCTCCTGAGAATAAATAAGCATTATTTAATTAATTTGAATTAATTTAATAGTTAATTTAATAATTTATTTAAATAAAAATATTTAATAATTAAAATAAATTAATAAAAATAATAAAAATTTATTTTATTTAATATCTATTAATTATTAACAATAAATAAATATTAAATATAATTGATCGTTACATATAAGTTATTCAAATAAACAAGTTCAAACAAATAGTTTTGACTTAATTACTTTACGCACTATTATCTTTTTTGCGCCTCTGCCATACGGTATTCTCTTTTGTCATTCCTAATACTTCGTCTTCTTCTTTTTCTTCTTTTTTGTTATTTTTCGCTTTTATTATCGTCACCACCTCCTCCTCATCCTCCTCCTCCTCCTCCTCTTCCTTTTTTTCATTGGAATTTCTTCTCTTCCTTCTTTTTCTTTTGTCTTCTCCATCATCTTCATCGTTATAGTCATCGTCGTCTTCTTCTTATACGTATCGTCATTATCGTTATTGTTATCATTGTTATTGTTATCAACCCATAGAATTTTCACCATATTTTTCGCCATATTGATGATATTGCCTGATCCAAAATTAATTTAAATGTGTTTTTGTTGATAATTCAGTCATTTTTTTGTGTTATTTTCAAAATGAGTTTGTGTGTCGCAATCATTAAATAATTTTGGTACATTTCTGAGTTAATTGAGATTTGTAGCAAAATTTTGGTGTAAAGTCTAAGAAAATTATGTGTTATTATTAAGAAATTTCGGTGTATTTTTATTCTGATAAGTAGTGCATAATTCAAAATTCTTCTTCTTTCTCCTCCTCGCCTTTTACTACTTTTTATTCTTTTTTCAGCATCATCATCATTTTTTTCTTATTCATTTTTCCTTCTTGTTTTACCATCTCAAATTTTTTCTTATTTTACTCTTTTAACAAGAATAAAAACAAAAAAATTAAACAAAGAAGAAAAAAATAAATAATGCTGCAAATCTATTAGGAAGAGGATGAACCCACATTTATTCAATTAAAAAAAGAAATAAATAAGAAAAAAGAAGAAAAAAACAGTATTAAAGAAAATATTTTTGTGTATTTGTAGCAAAATTTCGGTGTAAAAACTAAGACATTTATGTGTTATTATTAAGAAATTTTGGTGGATTTGTATTCTGATAAGTTTTACATCATTCAAAACTCTTTCTCTTCCTTCTCTTCATCTTTTACTATTTCTTCTTTTTTTTTCATCATCATCATTATCTTTTTTTTCTTATTTATCTTTTTTTCTTATTTTACCTTCTCAAGTTTCTTCTTGTTTTACTCTTTTAATAAGAATAAAAAAAACAAATGAAAAAGAAGAAGAAACACATAATACTGTAAAATTACTTAAAAGTGGATGAACCTACATTATTCAACTAAAAGAAAGAAAAAAATAGGAAAAAGGAAGAAGAAGAAAATTTATACATGTTTCATTGAGTTGCATGCCTTTTGAACTCACATTGTCTAATCAAAAAATAATAGGGTGTATTTTAGTTTGTGTTTTGATATGTTTTTGTTTGTCTTTTGGTGTATTTAGTGTGAATTGATGTGTATTTAGTGTTGTTGTCCTTTTTATACTGTAACTAGATAACAAAATATTATTATTGTGTTTCTAATGTTATTTTGTATATATTTGAGTGATTTGTAACTATTTTTGTCCATTTATTAGAAATTTTGATCATCAATTTTTTGTAACAAATTATAGAATTTTGTTCTAATACTTCTGGTATCATTTTATGTATGTCTTTTTGAACTCACATTGTTTTATTGTCTTAATAAAAATAAAAATAAAAAAATTAAACAAAGAAAAAGAAGAAACACATAATTCTGCAAAATTATTTGAAAGATGATGCACCTACATTCATTCAACTAAAAGAAAGAAAGAAATAAGAAAAAAAATGAAAATATTTTCGCACATTTGTAGTAAAATTTCGGTGTAAAAACTAAAAAATTTATATGTTACTGTTAAGAAATTTCGGTGTACTTTTATTCTAATAAATTCTGCATAATTTAAAACTCTTTTTTTTCTTTCTCTTCATCTTCTACTGTTTCTTCTTCTTCATTTTCATCTTCTTATTTCATATTTTTTTGGAAGAAAGAATCAAATAAAGAAGAAAAAAAATATATAATGTTATAAAATCAATATATAGAAAAAGGAAGGAAAAAAATGCAGCAACACTAACAATAATAAAAAGAACGACGAACAAGATGAAATATGTGAAGAAGAAGAAAAAAAAGAACGCAAAAAAAGAAAGAAAAGGCACGCAAAGAAGAAGAAAGAGGAGGAAGAAGAGGAGTAGAAATACAAATGTTAAAGGAGAAATACAAAGAAGAATGGTGTAATTTCATGTGTACATTATGTAAGTAAATTTTATTATGTTATAATTAATTTATTTAGATTTATTTATAAAAAAATTTAAATATATAGTAAGATTGTATTAAATAAAGCAAATTCTTGCTTTTTTTTTTAATATTATTATTGTCTAAATAAATATTAAAATCTGAATATCATCTTATATAAATAATAATTAATTGATTAATAATAAATTTTTAAATAAAATTTTAATTTGTAATATATTCATCTTTGATGTATCGAACGAGCGCACAACCAAAAATAGGAGCATGTGAAAATAAATGCAAAGATGAGTTTGTTTAGTTTTACCCAGAATGAAGCTTGTGAGACAACGTGGGGCAAGTCCTCAATTAATGCAACGGAAATAGCTACCTGTGTCGAGTTAGTGTGAACAGTCAATATTAGTGTGTTATTTTAGGTAGGCTTTGGTCCGAGAGATAGAAATTAAAAGATTGAGATAAAAATTAAGATAGAAACAAAAATAAATTTTAATATTTTATTTGGTGTAAAGTGAAAGATAGAAATTAAAATAAGAATAAAATTTTAATTTAATTTGTATAAAAAATAAAATTAAAATTAATTAATTAAAATGAAAGTATTTTAGGTATAAAATATTATTAAAGTTTTAATCTCTATCTCTAAAAATTTCAATTCCTTGTATCCTCACTTTTTAAAGGTACTAAAATACTAAAATTTTAGGAATAAAAACAAAAATTTTAATACCAATTTCTGAACTAATAAACATGATACTAAATTTTAATCTCTGCCTTAATACTTCAAAACAAATGATACCTTATTTTCTATTTTTAAGTTTAAGATCCAAATTCTTTTGGGTGCTCTAAATATAATTAACCATAGTTGCTTGTGCACTTCCGGGATTATTTATTATTACTTGAATAAAAGCAATTTCATTCTTAATATGACCAGCTATAATACAACAAAACAGCGTGTCGGTGTTTTATTTTGTTTTTATAGTATTGATTAATTTGCCTTTGATTTCGTTGCAAGAAAGAATGTACGAAATTCCAAGGCAAATTGGGTCATACATTGACAAATCACATTACTATAATAATCAATCAATATAATTGATTCCGCGGCATATGAATTTTAATCTAGATGTGCATCACTATCATTCTTAAGATATTAAATAAGAATAATATTTAACAGATAATAATTTATATTTTATTTAATTTAATATTATGTATTTATTCTAATTTAATGACTGCAAACAAAAGATATAAAAGATAAAGAAAAAAAAATCTTAAACAGTTCCTGACAATTACTTTGAAAGATAACGAGACTTTTAATAAAAATAAATTTAATTCAGTTTTTTATTTTTATTTTTTTGAGACTGATTAATCCTTGTACTAAAAAAAAAGTTGATGTTATTTTTTTGGTACAAAAACTAATCAATCCAAAAAAAATCAAGAATCAGGTTGGATATTTTTTTTAGAGACCTCGTAATTTTTTCGAAATAATTGTGAAGAGTCGGATGAAGTATTCACTCAAAGATAACATGATACTATTTTTGGCTTTCAAATTTTGTTCTATAATATTTTCGTTAAATAAATGGTTCAATTAAGAATATCTTAATTTAAACAAATAAAATTTAAATAATTATATATACAACTTATATATGTTTATATTTATTTTTATTCTTAATTTTTTAAAATTAATATATATATTTACATGTCATTAAATAAAACTTTAAAAATAAACACTTATTTAAAATAGAAAGAAGTAATTGATTCCGCGGCATATGAATTGTAGATACGCATCATCACTTCTTAATTTGGTTCATGACGGAGAAATAAAAAATAATAAAAGAATACTAAATAATTAAATATACAGAACATGAAAGTGAAGGAAATAGACCATCCTAATAATTAATAAATCAGCGTACCCAAATCTTGACTTAAGTGCATATTAGTATATTACAACTAAGCGGCCTTGTGAGCTTTTTTTGCAGATAATAATAATAATTATTCTCTTTTTTCTTTTTTCTTTTTTTTCATTTTATTTATTATTTTTTTTACGCGTTTACAAGTCTTCGACTACAACCCTGTCTGCTGCCAGAAACTTCCAAGGGACCATGCCTTTTGCTTTTACAGTAACGGGATAATCCTTCCATTTACAATTTACAAAAAAAGAAAAAAAAATTCTAACAAACTTTAGAGCTTTTGATTTGTGTGAGGTAAACTTTTTTTAAGTTGCAGCAAATTGGTGGGTTGATTTTAAAATTAAAAAATAAAAAAAAACCTAATTCGGTAAGTCAATTTTATTCAATTAAAAAATTTTAAATTATAAAAATTTAATCAATGTTAGAAAGTAATAGAATAATTTAATCTAATAATAATAAATTTGTTTATCAACAAAGGAAAAATCACAGAAATGAGTAATGTTATCTTAAATGCCATAAATAGCGACGGGTAAAATCCAACCTCTGAAAAGGAATACGATACGAAAAGTAGATTTTTATAATGTAGTATTTGGAGTTATTTGGAGCACACTGCTGGTGAAACTACTTATCACCTCTCATTCATTTCTATTTCTAATTGGCATATATGTTTAATGTTTACTCCACTAACCATCAATTTATGCCATTTCCTTGTACCAAAGTAATTAATTTTTGCCCTATTGACCTTACAACAATACAATATACAGCAATAGTCATTATATGTTTGTATATATTTAAAAATATATAATTCTTAATTTTTAAATAAATTATAATGATATTTTAATATTTTATTAATATTAAAAATATTAAATTTTAATTATTTTTAATATTTTTTATTAATCATAAAATATATAAAAATTTTTGAATTAAATATTTTTGTAATAAGTTAAATTATTTAAAATAAATAAAATCTATTACAATAATAATAAGTATATATTTTGTATTATTTTTTTATTGAAACAATAAAATAATTATCACTCATGTATATACAAAAGTAATTATTAAAGAATGTTTTAATTAAATAAAGTAAAATAAACTAAAATATATGTTATTTAACTCTTGAAGAAAAGAAGAATATACGCTTTAGAAATAACAGGAAGGAGAATATTATTTAGATGAGTAATTCTCCACATACAAGTGATTTTTCATACAAGCTATACAAGTCATTTATAAACACGCTTATTCATGTTTTTTTTAATCTCTTTTTCTTCTTCTTCTTTTTCCGTGTTTCCTCTTTCTCTTTCTCTTCTTCTTTTTCTGTGTCTCTTTTTCTTCTCTTCCTCCCTCTTTTTTTATTGAAATTTCTTCTCCTCCTTTTGTTTTCTCTTTCTCCTTAATCACCAGAAAAAACGAAGAAACATTATTCAAGGTACGTTTCTTGCCTTCTCTTTCTCCTTCTTCTTCTTCTTGCTACACGTTCTTCTTCCTCTTCCTGTTCTTCTCCTTCATTTACGTGCTTTTCTCTTTGTTTTATTTCTTCGTTATTCTCGGTTTTCATTGTTTTTTGACATCAAGCTCTGAAATCGTTTTTGAAGAAGAAGAAGCAGCAACAGAAGATGAGGAGGAAAAAGAGAAAGAGTTTTGAATTATGCATAAGGTGTACTTCAACGAATTTTGGGTGTATTTCTTAAATTCTTTGGGTGTATTTTTGTAATCCTTTGGGTGTATTAATTTCAAGAAGAAATATACTGTCTCTCCCTATATTGGGTGTATTTCTTAAATCCTTTAGGTGTATTTCTGTAATCGTTTGGTTTATTTCTGTAACTGTTTGAGTGTATTTTTGTAATTCTTTGGATGTATTTCTATAATCGTTTGGGTGTATTTTGTACTTGTTCGGGTGTATTTCTGAAGTTCCATCATTTTCAAAACAATTTCAAAGTTTGATTTCAGAAATCATGAAAATCGAAAAAAACAGAAGGAGATCGAAGGCAAAGAGAGAACGCTTTTCCATACAAATCATACAAGTCATTTATATTCACGCTTCTTCTTCTTCTGTAACGCGCGTGTTAGACCCAACTTGTAAAACTTATAAATAAAAATGACTTGTATGTGTAGCACTCCTCTATTTAGATATCTCATAAAAAAGGAGTATCATTTTTTTTATAATATAAGAATTTAATTATAAATTTTTAACTATAAAAATATAATTAAAATTTAACAAAACTATAAAAATTAACATAATAGTTAAGCCAAAAAAAATACTATTCTTCTTAATTTTTAATTTCATAATATTTACTATAATAAAGTTAGACATTTAAACCTTTTTAAACCAAGTTATAGCTCTCTTTTTTAAATGTGTGTATACCTTACTTCTTCTTCTCTTATTTAATTTGTTATTCTCCCATTTTTTTTCTTTTTCATCTTTCTTCGTTATCATTATCATTGTCTTTTTCATCTTTTTTTTCTTATATATTCAAAAAATTAGAGAACAAAAATTATTCATAATACAAAAATTTTGATACATAACACAATAATTTTTAAATGGCTAGATGTTTAAAAATATTAACACTCAATCAATAAAATACACACAATATAAAAAATTTAATATAAAGCACATAAAATTTGGTACACAACACATAAATATTTAAAGGACTACATATCTAAAGTAAAGTCCAACCAACAATTATGTGTACATTATAATTTTTTTACATTTTATGTACCGTACAAAAATATTTGAAAGACTATGTATTTAAAATATTGACTTATCCAATTAATACAAAAATTTATATAATATGTACAAAATTTTTTATATTATATATAAAAATTTGTTATATTAATAAAATTTTACTATATACCAAAATTTATATGCTATATCAATAAATTTATATGCTCTCTACAAATTGTGTTGAAAAAAAAAAAAACGCATGTATGCATATTTTTTTGTTAGACTTATATGAATTCTTGACTACAAAAACACTTATAGATATAACATCATTCTATTTACTATTTCAACATTTGATATATTTAAACATTTTTTAATTCAAATATATTGATATCACATTTTCACATTAACAAATATTGGAGGCACAAATGAAGCTTAGTAGTAGTAGTAGTATGCTAGGGTGGCACAATTATCATTGAAGGCATCTCCAAAAGCTGAAAGTAATGAGTAGTAATCTAGAAACAGATAAAGTAAGTCCCAATCATGAGCAAAAGGTAAACTAATTAAATACAGAAAGTAAATAAAACAACAACAACAAACAAAATTTAAAAAATAATCACAATCTTGATGTCACAATATATATAATTTGTTCAATTCAACAACAGTTTCTTTTCCTTTTACACAATTTCTTTCCTTGGAAATACAATATAAAAAAAGAAAAAAAAAAGAAAAGGGGGTGAGAGGTCTACAACCTTTGTTGGCAGACCCCACCCACCATTATTGCAACCTCCTTCTCCCAGCTCACAGATCTACACTTCCCACTTACCCCTCTCCCATTTCTTCTTTTTTTTTTTCCCTATGCCAGATTCATATATATCTATAAATTCTACATTCCACCATCCCCATATGTGGACGTGGACCACAGCAATACTAATAATATTATTGATATTAATTATAATTAACAAAAAATAAATAACAGTTCAACAAAAAAGAAACTAAATAAGATTAGTAGTAGTAGACGAGCACCGAAGCGAAAGAGAGAGAGCATGTGATGATGGTAACAATCAAGCGGAATCCTCGGGTTGCTCACTGGCGTTGGGAATTTCCTTTTTTACCCTTGGCTGGATCCCATAATAGCCAACGTACCACTTCACGAACTTCCTCAAACCAGAGGCGAGATCCGTGGTTGGCTTATACCCGAAATCCCTAAACGCCAGGCTGACGTTAGCGTGCGTGTATGGAACGTCGCCGTTTCGTGGCATCTTAATCACGTGCTTCTTCGCCTTCACATTCAACAGACTCTCCAATATCCCAACTAACTTCCCCACCGGCACCGGTGACGTGTTCCCCAAATTATAGATCCTCAGCTGCGCCAGTCCCCTCTTCTTCCCCCCGCTTCCGGTGCTCTTCTCCGCCGTATCCAGCGCCCCCACGCACCCCTTCACCACGTCATCGATGTACGTGAAATCACGCGCCACCTCCTTCCCGTCCTGCGTCTGGTAAACATCGATCCCCTTCCCTTGAAGAATGTCCTTCGTGAAAAAGAAGTACGCCATGTCTGGTCTCCCCCAAGGTCCGTACACCGTGAAGAATCTCAGCCCGGTGAGGGAAAGACCGTAGATATGGTTATAAGTGTGAGCTATTTCCTCTCCGGCTTTTTTCGTGGCGGCGTAGAGGCTGGCCGGTTGGTCGGTGCGGTGAAGCTCTGAGAAAGGGTTCTGTGTGTTGAGTCCGTAGACGGAACTGGAAGAGGCCCACACTATTGACGGTTGGGGGTTCGCGGCTTTCGCTACTTCTAGAAGGTTGACGAAGCCGGCGATGTTGGATGCCACGTAGGATTGGGGGTTCTGCATGGCGTAACGGACGCCAGCCTGTGCGGCAAGGTGGAGAATGTGTGTGAATGGAACGACATCGAAGAGTTTCTTGAGCAACGGCGTGTCGTTTAGATCACCTTCGACGATGAAGATTTGGTGCTTTGAGAGGAGGTCTTGGCGTGCTCGCTTCAACGACGGATCGTAGTATGAGTTGAAGTTGTCGAGGCCGAGGACGCCGTCGCCGCGTTTCTTGAGTGCGAGAGAGCAGTGGGACCCCACGAAGCCTGCGGCGCCGGTGACCAGCACCGACATGCCGTTGGGGCGGCGTGGGGTGGAGGAGTGGCGGACTTGCTTCTCCCAGGATGCGCCTCCCACGCCTCCTCCGCCGAAAGCGGAGGAGAGGAAGCGGTGGCGGTGGTGGTTGTTGTTGTTGTTGTTGTTACTAGAAGGAGATGAGTTGAGTGGAGGGTAGTTGAAGGTGAAGAGGAATACAAGGATAAGAGCTACGAGAATTGTTGCTCGGAAAAGAAGCTTGGAAGAAGCGTTCAAAAGTTTGGTGCTGTTTACTCTTCGGATGTAGCTGTTGTATCTTTCCAGCTTTATTGTTTTGCTTTTATCTGGAGGAGAAGCCATTCTTGATTATTGATGCTGTCACTACTGTGATTCTATTCTTCCAGCTATATATATTTATATGCTTGTGTGCTCTTTCTGATGAAGAAGGGCTGCAACTACTCAAATAAGTGTGTATTGAGTTTTTTTTCCTCTTTCTATATGTTTTTCTTTTTTGGTGAGAGCTTTTGTGTGTGTTTTTTTGAGGTTGAGCCCTGAAGCTTCGAGGGTGTGTGAAGGATCAATATAAAGGAGAGGGAGGGAAGGAGAGAGAGAGGAGAAGTAAGAGTTTTCTTGGGTTGGTGTTGGTTGGAGACCACTTTCTTAATTTTATTTTATTTTATTTATTTTAACTTTTAATTTAATTTTTTTATATTAAAAACTCTTGTCACATTGATGGAAAGTGATGGTGTTCATGTATTTAAAAAATATCGTTATGAAATATAATTTTTTGTTTTTTGTTTTAATATAATGTATGAAAATATGTTTTATTGTTTCTAAGATTAAAATAAAAAACCTTTTAGTTAGCATTTGTTTGTATTTTTATTAATTTTTCATGTATTATCATTGTTAAACTACTCTTTTATTTTAATTCATGATAACAATAAAAAAAAATTTTTAGCCCATAAATTCAATCCAAACAGAATACATAAATTCATTTATAATTTTAGTTTTTATTATTATCTTATCTTTATCTTATCTTTATTTGTTTTTATCTTATTTTTATTTGTTTTATCTTTCATAGGCTAATACTCTATATATATTTAGTTTTACCTTCATAATTTACAATTCAATTTAATACCATTCAATCAATTAATTAGGGGTATAAGTTATCGAACCAGACCGAAAATTATCGCAAAACCGAATCGAAAATTACAACAACCGACTTAAAAACTGAAAAAAATCGTTTTTTTTTTTTTGACAAAACCGATTGGTTCGGATTGGTTTTTGGTTGGCTCGATAAAAACGAACCGAAGATATGCATATATTTCAATGTTTTAACCATTTTAACCTTTAACCTAACAACAAAAATTCTCAACCCCTGACCATTTCAATGTTTTACTCTTATTATTTTAGTTTATTGATTATTTTGAACCTCTAATTATTCTGATTCATATTCTTCTCATTAGGAATTAAAAACTGAAAAAATCAACCGAACTAAACCACTGTTGGTTTGGTTCGGTTCAATTCGGTTGCTGTAATGGAACATATCGATTCGCTTGGTTTTTTTCCAAAACCGAATCAAACCAAACCGATAACACCCCTACAATTAACAATCAATACAAATTTCTTCATCTTTTCTTTTCCTATTCTTTCATAATTTTATCATGGTATCAGAGCCTTTGTATTCTCTTTGAGGAGGATACATAAGCTATCATCTTTCCCGTGAAAAATCACCCTGTTTTTTTTTTTTCAACCTCCTCCCACAATGAATAATCAATCTTCGAATTTAGCTTAGAATCCAACCAATCTCTATTGCATACATCCAAGTAAAAATCTAACATCAGTCTTGGTTACCCTGTTCTAGGGGTGACAAACGGGCCTAAACCTGCGGGGCCGGCCCGCGTAACCCACCGAAAAAGGCGGGCTAGGCTGAAAAATCGAGACCGCCAAATAGCAAAAGTCCGCTTAAATCACGGGCTTTGGTGGGGCGGGGCGGGCTTCTCCGCCAGGCTAAGATTTTTTTTAGTGACGGGGTATTTTTGTAATTTTTTTGCCAAAACCTAACTTCCCCCAACCTAACTTACAAGAATATGAAGAAAAAAATTGAGTGTTTTGATTTATGTTTATGTTATTTTGGAGACAATATTTATAATTATGTTTTGGATTATGTTTATTTTGCTTTGGAGAGAATATTTATACTTATATTTTGAATGAAAATTTGGTTTATAATTATATTTATTAGATATTTATAATTACAAAGACTTTAATGTTTGTGAATATAAAAATATAATTTTTTATGCCATTAGAAATTATAAATTTATTAATATGATTGTGAAATTATATATATTACTTAGTAGTTAATAATAAAAAAAGGAGACTTAGCCCGCCAGCCCGCAGGGCGGGCTGGGATTCTAGGACCGCCTCACTAGGCGGGGTGGGGCGGGCTTCTCCGGTTGCCACCCCTACCCTGTTCTAACATAAAACAACTCTCATTCATGGAATAGTCAGTCTTGGTTACCCTGTTCTAACATAAAACAACGGAATAGTCACTATGGCCTGTCTGCGCCTTCTTTCGGCAGTTCTGTATGTATTTTGTTTCAGCAGTGATGTCTGCATTCTGTTTAAGCACTGCATTCTATTTTAGCAATTTCATCTGCACTCTTATTACGCCATACGCGCCCTCTAAAGATCAATTGTATTGCCCTCTACGCGTTTATTTTTTCCTTTTTTAGATCGCTGCTCAAGCACAACATCTCCTTTTATATTTTTACCGTCGGCAACTCTAGCTCAGCATCTCCTTTTATATTTTTGCCGTCGGCAGCTCTAGCTCCGCCGCACGCATCTCTCATCACCTCTTTTTTTCATATCCACAAATCGGATACTGATGGTACACTCAAATCTAATACAAATCGAATAATAAAAGGATTTGTCAGTGAAAAAAACGTAAGAATGAGGAAACAATGAGATGGTCCTGATTTTTTTTGTCTATCAAAAAATCTCAATATTTGAATCGAGGATTCACACAGTAAGACTTATCTGATCTTTTAAATTTTTGAAATGTTCTAATTTTTAGTTGCGAATAAATTCCGAATTTTTTTAGGGTATTTATTCCAATTGACTATTTCATCAAAAACTTACAGCAGCTTACCAAACAAAAGCTAAAAGAAAAAAGAGTAAGGGTATTACTGGCATAATATCTACAATTAGATTCAAAAAAGCATAGGCTTCGGGTAATTTTGCCAACAGAAAACTATTTGAATAAAGAGCGGAGTTAATATAAATACAGACCAAACTAAAGATATTAAGCATAACAAACATTTTGTTCTTTAAAATTTGTACAATCTTTATTTATTGTCAAAATCTTTATTGTATATTTTTGTACATATAAAATGTATATATTCTAATATATTAATAAAATATAATATTAGAATTATTAAAATAGAAAATATTGCTTTTTATGAATATATAATATTTTATATATTAAATTACGAATATATTTAATAAAATTAAATGAAATAAATATATATTATAGATAATATATATAATAATAATTAAAATTAGGAAAAAAAAAATCAAATACGCATCTTCCTTAACAATTTGAACTTTTTCAAGCTGTGGATTATTGATATCTTCTATGCACTGATGTACCAGTTTGCGGGAGCATATTAAACTATTCTTTCAGCTTAACCCATGACAACAATAAAAAAATTAGTCTTTATTATTATCTTATCTTTATCTTATCTTTATTTCTTTTTATCTTTTATAAAACAATGCTCTATATATATTTAGTTTTACTTTCATAATTTACAATTTAATTCAATACAATTCAATCAATTAATAATCAATAAAAAAATTTTCATTTTTTTTAATTCTTTCACAATTTTATCAATCATTATTATTGTTTATTGTCACCTCCTATCAAACCTTTAAAAGAAATTGTAGGCGAAAAATACAAGATTTTATAAAAGGATAGGAACAAAATTGGATCATAATATAAAATTTGAGGTCATATAGCTATTATTATTTGGCAAGAAAATCTGCATCTACGGTAGTCTCTCTTAAATTCAAATTGAATAGAACATCCCAATTCAACAACAACATAGAATATGCACACTGATATAAATACAAGATATAATATAATATGATATAAGATATATAAACATACGAATTTTAAATTTTTATAAGATGTGGAGACACGATATATATATAAAATATAAGATATTTTATTAAAATTAATTATAGTAATATTTTGATATTTAATTGATATTAAAATAACAACGGTCAGCATAAATTATATATAGAAATATCAATTAAAAATTTTTGTTATTTATATATAT
>NC_029775.3:2177172-2183732 GCF_000817695.3 Arachis duranensis | reverse complement strand
TGAAAGTTTATATCAAAGACAAGACAGGCTGATTACTATTTTTTATTATGGTATCAGAGCCTAACCTGAGAAACACACAGAATATAAGACGACCAAATAAACCATGGTGATAGAGACAGAGAAGACCATCGGAGACAAACCACACTCCTCAAGAGCAAACTAGAAGAAGACTCACTCGCCGAATGACTTCAACGCGAGTGATAACCTAGGAAACATAATCGCGCAGATGCAATTGCGTGGGAAAAATTATTACGAATGAGTGAGGGTTGTGAAAATTTCTCTTCGAACTAAAAAAAAGTGGGGATTCATTGACGGGATTCACACAGAACCAAGAAAGAATGCACCTGAACTAGAAGATTGGTGGATGGTCTAATCCATGATCGAGCTAAGCTTGCGGACCATCATGGCGTATGCGGAGAATGCGAAGAAGCTATGGGAGGACATCAAAAAATGCTTCTCTATTGTGAATGGACCTCGAATACAATAGTTAAAAATAGATTTGACAAGGTGTAAGCAAGAAGGTGCGTCCATGGCTGTGTACTATGGGAAGTTAAAAATACTTTGGGATAAACTTGCAAACTGTGACCAGATTTCCAAATGCACCTGTGGTGGGTGCAAGTATTCAATTGGCTCTCAACTTGAGAAGCGGAGGGAAGAAGAAAGGGTTCACCAATTCCTCATGGGCCTTGATGATGTCGGCTATGCCACTGTGAGGTCGAGTATCCTTGCAACCGATCCCTTTTCTTCGCTTAATTGCATGTAAGCAATGTTAATTCAAGAGGAAAGGGTGCAGACAATCACAAAGTCAGCGGAAGAAAGGGGACTGGTTGTGGGACTTGCGGCGCATGTCGGCAACAAGGCTAGAGGTAGAGGTGAACATGGAAAAAAGGCCGTGACGTGTTCCAAGTGCGGCAAAAATGGCCATGATGTAAAAGAGTGTTTTCAAATAGTGGGTTACCTAGAATGGTGGGGTGACCAGCCAAGGCACGAAGGAAGAGGCGCTGGCAGAGGATCAGGAAGACAAGGGATGCGCAACTGAGGGGCTCAAATGCGTGCTAATGTGGCGTGTACTAGATGAAGTGGAAGTCATGTGAACAACCTAGAAGAAAAGAATCTTGACATGACAGGTTTAACTAGTCTGAATCTGAGAAAATGACTTTGTGGATCATCAATAGTGGTGTTTCTAACCACATGACAGGTACCTTGAAAAATTTGTGTGGAAAAAGGACCTTTCCAGGATACCCAGTGAGGCTGCCTGACGGTGAGCAAGTGTTTGCTTGCAAACAAGGAACTGTAGTTCTTGACGAAGGACTTCAGTTGTAAAATGTCCTTTATATACCATAATTAAAATGCAACTTGCTTTCTATTCCACAATTGACTGATGAAGAAAACTGGGTTGTGCAATGCACTGACAAGTTGTGTATTATGCAAGGCTACACTTCGAGGAAGATGATTGGAGCGGGTGAATAGAAGAATGGACTCTATTGGTATCGTGGTGTGCACAAGGCTCAAGTAAGTCATGTCAAAGTTGAAAATCAATTGACTCTTTGGCATAAGAGATTGAGACATCCATCATTTAAAATTGAGCAAATGATCCCCAATGCGAGTGACACCTGTACTAGCGAAGAGGTGAATAAATTTTGTGAAATTTGTGAAAAATCTAAACAAACAAGAGATAAGTTTCCATTAAGTGATAGTCATGTTTCGAGTATTTTTTATTTGATTCATTGTGACTTGTGGGGGCCTTATAAAACTCCGTCGTCATGTGGAGCCTCATATTTCTTAATCATTTTGGATGATTGCTCACGGACTGTTCGGATATATTTGTTAAAAGAAAAGACGGAAGTGTCTGTTACGTTGAAAAATTTCTTTGCTTTAGTTGAAAAACAATATAATAAATGCGTCAAAATGGTGCGATCCAATAATGAAGTTCATCAAACTTCGTGTGTCGAAACTTCACAACAAAATGGAAGAGTAGAGCGCAAGCACAAGCATATTCTAAATTTTGCCCGGTCTTTGCGATTCCAAGGTAATCTCTCTATTGAGTTTTGGGGAGAATGTGTTTTAACTGTTGGGCACCTAATCAATCTCACACCATCCTCAGTGTTGAAAGAAAAATCCCATATGAAATTATTCATGTAAGAGTTCCCAATTATGAACACCTGCGAGTGTTTGGTTCTTTGTGTTATGCTTATAATCAAAGTAGGAAAAATGACAAATTTGACAGTCGAAGCAGAAAATGTGTGTTTGTTGGGTATCCGTTCGGGAAAAAAGGATGGAAGTTGTTTAACTTGAAAAATGAAGTTTTATTTGTCTCTCGTGATGTCCATTTCATTAAAGGTGTGTTTCCCTTCCGTGAAACCTAAAGAGCAAACTCGCGAGTTGACCAAATTGGGCCCCCAATGCTGGAACATATTTTTGAAGAGGACACTCCAATTGGGTCAATTTTCACTTCCCCCACAGCTGAGCCCATTCCTCCAAATCAAAATGAGACTCTAGAACATTCATCCACTGCACCTAACATGAAAGACAAGGGGGGACATGATCTCCGAGACAACCCAGACGAGGACGTCGATGTCCCCTTCAAAACTAGCGCCAAGGAAATGGTGCTGATCTCCGATCTGCCACCAGCCATAACCGAAGTCCCCCATTGGCCATGGACACCACGTGAAAACGTTCTCCATCAAGCTGAGTGACTTTGTCACCACCGCAACTGTCCAAAAGAGCCCCTCCTACCAGAATCCAACTTCATCAACTTCCTCAGGTGTGTCTCATCCTATACAAAACTTTGTGAATTGCAATAATTTCTCTGACCAATACCACATTTTTCTTGCTTCATTACAAGCCGAGTAAGAACCGTGGTCCTTCTCCCAAGCTATCACAGATTTGCGATGGCGAGATGCCATGTCCAAAGAAATTCAAGTACTGAAAGTTAACAACACGTGAAAGTTCACACCTCTTCCTCCAAGAAAGAAAGCTTATGGTTGTAAGTGGATTTATCGAATTAAATACAATTCTGTTGGGTCAGTCGAGCGATTCAAAGCATGGTTGGTCATCCTAGGAAATCATTAAGTAGAAGGACTAGATTACAATGAAACGTTCTCTTCGGTGGCAAAGATGGTGACCATTCGAACAACTCTTGCCGTTGCAGCAGCCCAAGATTGGAAACTTCACCAAATGGATGTCCATAATGCCTTTCTGCAAGGCGAACTTGATGAAGATGTGCACATGAAGCTCCCACCTGGGTTCCAAGTATCTCAGCCAAGCTTAGTGTGTAAACTTCAAAAATCCATCTATGGCTTGCAACAAGCTATGCATTGTTGGTTTGCAAAATTATCCTCTACCCTTACTCGATTTGGTTTCCAGCAGTCACAAAATGACCATTCATTGTTTAATCTCTGTAAAAATTATGTCCACCTGGTTGTTTTAGTGTATGTTGATAACCTTGTGATTGTAGGAAATAATGGTGATGCAATTAACAAATTCAAACAGTACTTGCACAAGTACTTTCACATGAAAAACTTAGGGGACCTGGAATATTTCTTGGGGGTTGAAGTTGCTCGATCTTCCAATGGAAATTTTCTGTGCCAGTGGAAATACGTCTTGGACATCATCACTGAAGCAGGTTTGCTGGCTGCTAAGCCCGCAGTTACTCCGTGTGAGAAAAATCACCGCTTGGCATCCGCTGCTGGCCCTATTCTCTCTGATCCTAGCATATATCGCCGCCTCATTAGAAGACTCATATATTTGTGCTTCACTAGACCTGACCTCACCTACAGTGTTCATGTTTTGTCCTAGTTTATGCAGAACCCACGTACTGAATAATGGCACGCCGCTTTATGGGTTGTTCGGTATCTAAAAGGACATCCGGGGCAGGGCATACTTCTACCTAGAGAAAATGATTTGCAACTCTATGGCTAATGTGATTCTGATTGGGCTGGCTGTCTGTTAACATGCCAGTCTCTTGGGTGGTTCATCCAATTCGGTATCGCCCCTATCTCGTGAAAACCTCAGAAACAACAAACGGTCTCTGCCTCTTTTGCTGAAGCTAAGTACCGCTCAATGGCCAAGCCAACCAGGGAATTAATACGGATAAAGGATATACTGTTCTCGCTACACGTGTCTCATCCTGCTCCCATTAGCTTGCATTGCAACACTCAAGCGGTGCTCCACATTGCTAAAAATTCAGTCTTACACGAACGTAGCAAGCACATCGAAGTCGACTCGAAGTTGATTGTCATTTTGTCCGGGATGAAATTATACACAATCGACTCTTACCTTCTTACGTTCCTACTCATCTCCAATTAGCTGATATTTTCACCAAGGCCCTCGAGACGAAACAGTTTTGGAAGCTCTTAGTCAAGTTGGGCATTCAAGATTTACACACGCTAACTTGAGGGGGGTAACAATAGTCAACATAAGTTATATATGGAAATGTCAATTAGGAGGTTTGGTTATTTATGTATATAGCAATCTGTCATATGTATTTCTAGCAGGAATAAATTAGGATAATAAATCAAGCTGTTATATTAGGAAAATATTTGCTATGATTTGATTCAGTAGGGTGTATATATATGAAAGTTTGTATCAAAGACAAGATAGGTCGATTACCATCTCTTATTATAAAATATAAATTAATTTTTTAACTATTTTTAATGTTTTTATTTAATTATATAAAGTATCTAAAATATCTTTTTGTTTTAATAGTTAATAATATGCAATATTTTTAAATTTATTTTAAGAATATATGTTAAAAATAAAATTAAATATATTAACATGTGATAGTATTTAAGTATGTCCAAGTGTGTTCGAATTTTTTTTATTAAAATATAATTAAACATAAAAAACACGCATGTCGAACAAATGTCGATAAATTTTGTGTTTAAAATTTATCTGACACACAGACACAATAATTCAGCAAAATATTTATGATTTATAGACATCAACATATCTTAAATTTTTCTCACCAAGACCCAAATCAGAAGATTGTTCAGCAAATGTTTTTATCAAAATTTGATTATCACGTTATGAAAATAGTTTAGTTATACTCACAAATGAGAAGGAAACGGATAAAAATTTGTATGTTTTACTTTGTTAAAAACGTTAAATTATTTCACTAATCAAAGGTATATAATAATTAGGGTTAACTATGATTTTGGTTCTTAAGGTATAGGTTGAAATTTTTTTTTGTTCTTAACCTTTTTTGCACACAAAATTATCCATAAAGTTTAACTTAGTTTTAAAATCGTCATTCAAACCAAAATACCCTTCCTTTTTTCACCAAAATACCCAATTTCTATTCTTCTTTTTCTTTCATCTCCATCAATAGCAACAATAATAATAAAATTACCAACAACAAAACAACAACAATAAAATTAGAAATACAAATCTTAGAGAAATGATTTTGTTTTTTCAGATATACAAAGCTCAGATAAATATAATACTATGCATTGCAGCACCAGAAGATCAAAGAAATCAGAACACACAAAAATCAGAAGAACAAAACATAAAGAAATCAAAGAAACAGAAGAATAATGAAATAAGAAGCGCAGCAATAATAAGAACAAAGAAACAGAATCCGAATCAAAAACACAATAAAATCAGAATCAGAATCAGAAATACAAAAATATAAAACCAGAATCAGAAGCAGAAGCAGAACGAATAAAAAACAGAACACTAAAATCACCGGTGGCGAGTAGGGCGAGGACCAGCCGAGGAGTAGGGTGAGGATGCAAAGCGGCGGCTAGGACCAGAAGCACCGGCGGCAGTGGCGCCAGGGGCGAAGCACCAAGTCACCATCCTCCACTGAGCCGCAATCCGTCGAAACCTCTCTTTCACTCTCAAGTCAACGCACATTAAAAAATTCGAGAAAATTCGGTCATTAAATAATCCAATCATTGAGCTTTAGCTTCAGATTCCTAGGTTTCTTCCTTCGAATCCAATCCAGCAAATTAGAGCAATTCAACCATTCGAAACCGAGTTGAGAAATAGTGAGATAGGTTAATGGCGGACTCGGACAACGAGTCAAGAAGTGCGCAGAACGTCGGGAACAATAACAGCGAGCTGTCGCTGCGGGAGCAGGGCCGATTTCTATCGATCGCGAACGTGAGCAGGAACATAAAGAAGGCACTTTCTCCTTCTGACTCTGATTCTCGACGGCGACGGCGGCCCCAAATCTTGCCAGCAGCACCGTCCCCCCTTTCACCTTTCCCCTCTTCTTTTCTTCCCCTTCTTCTTCCTTCCTCTCTCCCCCTCATGTGATCCTCCCTTCTTTCCTCTTATTCGTTTTTTTTATTTATAATTTTTTTGGTTAGGGATAATTTAGTAATAAAAATTAAAATTTTGGGAAAAAAGATAATTTTAAAATTAGGTTAAATCTTAAGGACGATTTTGTATGTAAAAAAGGGTTGAAAACGAAAAATTTTTTTGACAATTTTTTAACCCTAATAATTATTATAAGAGATAGTAAATATTTATTTTCTCTCTCTCTAAAATTGTGTACGTATATATCAAATCTTATATTTTTATGAAAGCAGAAATAATGCTATAATATTATTTAA
>NC_029775.3:2173340-2176519 GCF_000817695.3 Arachis duranensis | reverse complement strand
AATCATAAAATGGTGATGGCCACCATGTGCATTACACGTGCTCAGATGTCAACCCTTAGGTCTAAATTCACACAACCAAGTTCAAGATCTCCACACAGGGAGCTACTCTTTTTTCTTATTTTCAACTTTTTTTTTTATTTTACATTTTTAATTGGCAATAGTGTTAAATTGTTTGTTAGAAAAGCATTATACAATGGAGAGGTTTGGCCAGTTACCAAACCACATAGAATTTAAAAGAGAATGTAAATGGATAATGATTTTTTTTTATGAAGTTCGATCTATAATGACTAATGAGATTAATTAATACGAAGATTTCATGTTCCATGCTGTAATAAACTACAACTGTAGCTGCAATATTAATTAACACAATGTATCTTGCAATCACTATTAATTTTTTATATATTGTATTTAATTTTTTAGAAAAAAAAGCAAAAATACAATATGATTTAATTAATTATGAAAGCATTAATTTAGTTGACTTTTAGGTGATGGAAGAGATTGTAGAGAAAGAGTCTGATCTTCCTAGTAATGTGAATGATTTATTGCGTGAGTATTATAATTATTTTTCGATGATTTATTAGAATGTTGTTAGTTTTTAATACATGCGTATTTTATTAGGTGATATTGATGTTGATTTATACGGCAGCCATAGTAGTAGTCTTTATGCTACATCTCTTGATTCATCTGCTCAAGAAGGTGGAAATGAAGATGAAGATAGCCCCACCAAAATAAATATGCAATAAGTTCTTGTGGATTTTGATGATTGATAAATCATTAAATCTTTATGATATTTAGATATTTTTTTTTACTATTTAACTTTTGAGACTGTATTTTGATAAGATCATATGAATTTGATTGACATTTCATATAATGTTTTAAATTTGAAAGATAATTAAAATTTATATTAAACTATAATTATATTTCATGATATTTATTATAATTTATTTATTATTTTATTTTGAAACGATTCTTTTGATTGAACTATCGATTGAATCGGTTAGACTAATAAACCAATAAACTAATAATTAGAACGGTTTAATAATTAGTCCGATTTTTCAAACCTTAGTTATTCCATATAATTTTTATAAAATGATCAATTTTTTTCACAACAAAATAATAATTACATTTTTTTGTAACAGAATAATTAAACATTTTCATTGTAATATAATCGAACTTTAATTTTCATGTACTAAAACAATAAGCTACCACTATATTTTTATATTTCTATTTATATTTGTATTATAAATATAATGTAATTTAATTATAAATGTGAATAAAATTTGATTATATTATTTGTAAGATTTGATTATATGGATATATAATCATGTTAATATATATATATTATTCTATAATTAGCTTATTAGTCATAGGTGACTTTTTATATTTATATGAAATAATTATAGTTTTGAATTCAAAGAGATTTTAATTTATCAACAAGTTATAACTCAAATAACATAATTTCTTCGTACTCATTTAAAAATCGTGAATTTGAATTAAAAAAAAAATTGCAATTTTAAAACTTCAGTGAGCACTCAAAGTGATGAATAGGGTTTCAAAGTCTAATGTGGCTGAAGCCCTGATTTGCATACTCACATTATACTATAAAATATGGATATGGACAATGGACCAATAAAAGTAAGTTATTTTATGAAATTGTGTGAGACCGTTGGCCACCGACAATAATATTAAAGTATAGATCGTTTTCATATTTGTCGATTGTCATTATTAATTAAGAATTTACAAATATTATAATAACAGTTACTAGTTACCAACTTTTAATGTTATGACATTTTACGGTCATCACGTTAAACGAAACAATCAAAACCACAAATTAGACTAAAAAATAAAAGAAAATTGATGGCTTACTTATGTAATCTTCGAAATTCAATTCGATTCTAATTAATACCAAGAGTGTAGTGGCAAGTTTAGGCATTAATTAATTTATGTTTTCTGAAGTACTTAGCTTAATCTGACTAGGAATTTTGATTACTTAATTAAAAAATGAGAACTGGCCTTGGTCGGCTGTCTAAATCATCGTTCATGGATTTATTCAAAAATTTGCATAAAACTAGATTGAATGCCAATTAAAAACTTTATATCTATGTTCGTTGATATACGTAAACCTTTGCCGCAACTAAAGTGATAGTAGTATACAATATCGACAATTTTTAAATGTGATGCACAAGATCAACATGATGCACTGCATGTAGGTGATAATTACGATTTTGGTATTTAAGATATAAGGTTGAAAATTTTTTTTATTATTAATTTTTTTTATAAAATTATTTTTAAAGTTTAAAATTAAATTTTAAAATTGTTATTTTTATTTAAATATTAAAATTTTGAACCAAATTATTTATAATAAAAAACTTATAAAAAAAAGTATTTTTGCTCCTGCGAAGAGAGAAGAAAAAAAGAAAAAGAAGAAAAGAAGAAGAAGAAGAAGAAGTTGTTTAAGATCCACTTTTGTCTTCGTTTCCGTCGCCATCTTCATTAAGGTAAGGATAATTTTAAAATCAAGTTAAATCTTAGGGACAATTTTGTATGTAAAAAAAAGATTGGGGACGAAACAAAATTTTTTGTCTATATCTTAGGGATCAAAATCATAATTAACCCTAATAATAAATAAAGTAACTAAAATTACCTACATTGTTTTTAATTTTTTGAAAAGTAATTTTAGAACTAGATATTTTTTATATAATTTGAAATTTAAAAACTGATTTTCTTAAAGCTTTACTTATTTTTGTAAAAGTTTATATAGATACATGATGAAAATAGTTTTTTCAGTATATAAAAAAAAGGTTGATACACAAAATATATATCTTTGGTTCTTCTAAACAAAATATAGCTTCCTTCCAATATTTGTTAATTTGCAAACCATTTTGATTCAATATATCGGCAAGATTCGTAAAAGCGCATGACAAAAAGAAGGAGATTGAATTATACTTCTAAACTTTTTTAAATATGTAACACGAACTTAAAATTTTTTTCAAGATTTGTATGCAGTAATAAGTATTAGAGTGTCATTATCAGTTCAAAAACTTTGTATAATCTTTCTTAAAATATATATGAGATTTTATTATATATTATTAATTTTATTATTAAAATGTATTATATATTATTTTTTATTGTATTTAAAATTAATTTTTTTTAATTAAAGAGTTTTTTATTTTTTCACT
>NC_029775.3:2169876-2173074 GCF_000817695.3 Arachis duranensis | reverse complement strand
ACTCTATATTTTTATTTCTCTTCCTTCAAATATTTATTATATATAATCTGGAAAGAATACTAATGTTGTGATTAAAAATTAGAATAAAGATTTAATTGTTTAAATAAAATCAATTTTGAGTTAATTTTATAACTATTAATATATATATATTTTGCTAATATCTAATTATATTTTTCATACATGGAGAGAAAAAATATTATTTTTAATAGCAAACATAAAAATTAATTATTTTTATTTGTGCAACAGACGTAACACGTAATCAAATGTAAAAGTATATACGTTAAATTGTTTCAAATTTTAGATAACGAATGTTAAAATTAAATTCTTTCATATGAAAATAATAACTAAAAATCTTATTATTTATTTTTTTATCTAGGAAAACCCTGGTCTTCTTAGTCAACAGGTACTTTTGTCCTCTATAACTTTTTTGTAAAAATTGTTTGATTCTATAAATTTTTTGTACCATAATCTATAATATCAGGATAAAATCAATATAATTTTAAAAAATTTATATTTTTGTAATGTTATTACAGATAAAAATATTAATATATTTAAATTTTAAAGCACATTTTTTCTAAAAAATAGAATAACTTTAAAAAACTTTTAGAAGTGTACTCTAAGATAACTTAAGTTAAAACGTATTTTCGGACACCACATAAATGATAGGCTTTAAAACAAAGAGTTAAAAGGTTCAAAAGATTGAAACAAGTGATGTATATTGGTTTGACCTAAAATGCCTATCTCAAATTCTCAAGTAATTGGAGTTATACTATTAGAATAAGTGTATAGTGAATATTCTTTTCTTAAACTTTTTTTTGCCTCAGCTTTGACTCGAATTGAATCGCAATCCAATATAAAAATTTTAGATATTTTTAGAATTGTTATAAATAGAAGAGGTATATTTTCTTTTAACCATATGAAAATGGGAGAGAAAAAAAAAACAAAATGATGGTGAGAATGGGGAGAATAAATGGGTGCATGTTAAGAACAAAATTCAAGAATCTATCGAGATCAATTCTAAACGGGAGAATCTTATGCTAAGAATTAGGGAGAGAACACAAAACATATAAAAATCCAAGGGCTAGTGAAAATTTCAGAAGATTGAAACAAAGCTCATTTATAATGTTTGTGGATAATATCCATCAATTAGTGGTTAATTATGAGAAGTTTTTAGTAAGAAGAGATAAGTTGTTAATATTTTTCTATCGAAAAAGAAACGATTGAATATCCCTTATAAGTTTGTTTTTGTCTGGTACGCCTTCAAAAACCATACATAGAGGACAATTAATGGCATTGACGATTGGAAAGTAAGTGGATTACAACTAATGACGGATATAGAAAATTTTTTAGCAGCTAGAAATTAAAGTATAAAGTTATTAGATAACAAAATAGAAAATTAAACTCTAGTCATCTTTGATATTGTCATCAACAACTAGAAGGATCAAAATTAGTCCATTATTTGTAACTTCTAATCAATTTGTTGATAATTTTCGTAATATCTGTTTCATAATTTTTGAATATTCTGTCATTTCTTTCCAACTAAGTATTCTAGGTGATAACACAAAAACCAATTAACTATCTATTGTGTTCATCCTTTTTAGCAGAAATCTCTGTCCGACTTTCAAAGTGTTGCTTAATTGTTCTTGGAACAGACCATAGTTTTTTTTATAAGAGAACAACCAAACACACCACACCTGCCAAGTAAACTCACAATCCAAAAATAAATGGTAATCATTCTCAGAATTCTTTTTACACAACACACAATTAGTATCATTTTGACCAAGAATACCAAATCTGCTTAATCTATCTTTAGTATTGACCCTTCCAATGTAAACCAACACAAACCAGGTGAATAACTGCACTTTTGGTGAAACCAACCCCTTCCAAATGGAACAAGTGAAGCAATAATTGAAAATGTCCTCCGAGAGTATTTCAGCCTACGAAACTTGCACAAAGGAGTTAGTAGAATAAATGTCTGATCTATCAAATTTTCACACTATCTTGTCCTCTCTCTCGAATACTAAATTGACAGATTGTATCACTCCATAAAGCTGATTCACTAATTCTAACTTCTATTGGAATAGTTTCCTTCTCCATTAAAAATTTCATATCCATTCTAACACATCCCAAAACTCACAATCTCTAATTACATATCCGCTTTGGTTTGAAACGAGAAAAGTCGTGGAAAGATGTCCTTCAACATACCATAGCCCAACCAATTATCCTCCCCGAATCGAATTTTCTTCCATCCTCTACCTCCAAAGACAATCCTCTGACAATCTTATCACTCACCTACTGATCTTTTATCTGTAGCTGACAAACATCCCTCCATGGACTTTCTCTTTTAGGTATAGGCTGACTGGAGAATGGAATATTGGGTTCATGTCATTTTAAAAGGACATAATTTTCTTTCATAATGGACAATCTTTTTTCAAAAACTGTCATCACCACTTAAATAATAGTGTTGTATTTCGAACAACTGCATCTCCCACTCCTAATTCTCCTAGCCCTTTTGGAGCTTGCACAATTTTTCACTTCACTAAAGGTATTCCGTGCATGCCATCCTTTCCACTCCATAAAAACCTCTTCTGCAAAGAGATTAACTTCTCTATTACTGTTCTAGACATCTTATATAAATTGAGGTAGTAAATTAGTAGGCTATTCAGCATAAATTTAATAAAAATAAACTTACCAATTTTATTGAGCATTTTGACTTTTCACAAACTGAATTTCTCTTTTACTTTGTCATAATATATGAAAATTAACATGTAACTTTAGATATAAAAATTTAAAGCATATTAGTCATATTTTTAATAATTTAATTAATACATAAAAAATTATGTTAATTTAAAATTTTTTTATTTTAATATTTTAAAAATATTGCATAATATGTTTATCATTAATATTTAGTGTCTTATTAGACATTACGTATTCATTTATAGAAAAACTATTAAATACTAGCTACTAGTCTTATTTATATTTTGAGAATCTAGGCTTTATTTTCAATAATTAACTAATTAATTTTTTTTTATTGTTATTTGTTTTCATAATCTCAATGGATCCATCTCTGATAACAACTATCAATATCAGAAGCTAAGTATAAGAGATGGAGTCAATTTCAGATTCTTCTTTAATAAGAGTCATTTCAATCAATTATGAAATTTCTTTGAAAATTTCATGTTTAAAATAGACATAGTA
>NC_029775.3:2160169-2169722 GCF_000817695.3 Arachis duranensis | reverse complement strand
TTTTATTTTTATAAAATTTTTTAAAAAATAACTCAATTTTTTATTAAAAAAAAGAGAAAAGGACAAATAGGTTTCTGACATTTTGTCTCGTGGACAATTTTGTCCCTGACAATTGAAAAATACTTTTAAGTCCCTGACCTTCACAAAATTTGGACGGATCAGTCCCTCCATCCAAATGTCTCCATCAGGGACTGATCCGTCCAAATGTCTCTTTCAGAGACTGATCCGTTCAAATTTTATGAAGGTTAGGAACTTAAAAGTATTTTTCAATGGTCAAGGACGAAAATATTCGAAGAGCAAAAAGTCAAGGACCTATTTGTCCTTTTCTCAAAAAAAATTTCATCCAAACAAGTCATAGGAATATTATGTCCCTCTAACAATGTATATACATATGATGATGAGGGAGAACACGGCGCCATATGAGTGAGCATGTGAGTAGAATTGATGCATGTTCGTATTCGCACCGACGGCAACAGCTTCAGAATCAGCATGTGTCCATTCACACTTACGCTTTTTTTGTAATTTCCATCACTTCCCTTTTCTCAACTCTATCTTCCAAACTCATATATATAGACACACACACACAAACATAGCCGCAAATAATGTTACACTTTCGATCTAGTTGCAAGAAGATGGATTCAACTAGCTACTATATATTATTCATTCATGCATGTCATCTGTCAAATAATTCTTTCACTAATGTAATCGATAGTAGATATACACATGTTCTCTTTCCTTCCTTGTTTATTCTACCTTTTTTATTTACTTTCTATTTATAAGGAACTTCACGTGAATTTGATATCTCAGAGCCATTGATTTGACTAAATTTTTATCTAACAGCTTTCAGGTATCAACTTCACGTGAAATCAACCAATTTGAGTTGGTCGAGTGGTCAGCTCACTCGTCTACTTAAACAAGCTGCCTTGTGCATGCAGCAACCCATAGACCAGCTGCAAACCCTTAAATGAAACTCTTATCCGCGACGGATTAGTTCTTAACCTGTCGGACGGGAGATGCCGTGGACAACAAAAAAAAGTTTTTAATACAGAAAAACCGCGTTTGTTTGCTCTACAACCAAGATACACATTAACATATATAGTATGTGTTTGATATTATATAATACAAATTTTCTTCTATTATGTACGCATTGCTAGTTTATCGCTATGTACATCAAGAGTTTATCCCTATGTAACCAGTGTATGCAGTACTAGTTAACTATTGCATCCATAATTTACTCTAAAATGTGCAGTTTACGATTTATTCTGTAATGAGTTATAAGATCTTGAAGGAATGATTACCATAAAAGTTTGTTGTTAGAGTGAGAGTCTTATCCAGTTTTATACCATCCCTGTTTAATTATTAACATTCCAACGGCTCCATTTAGTGGCACTTAACTAGATTTTCTGTCGTTTTTCAAAACTCTCTATGGTGGGTAGTTCTTTTTAGTCGGACAGCTCTTAATAAGAGCACAAACATAAAGAGTTACAAAATATTTGAAGAGTAGTCATCAATGAAAAAATTATCTGCTATGGTGAAAGAACTCAAAGTCTTATCATTTAATTTGATGCATTGATTTTTTGTTGTCAGACACTTTTTCAGATATTTATTAAAATATTTATTAAAATATCAATGGAATGTATTCACGGACTTGTCAAATCCAATAAAAAAATAGATCAGATTAAGATTTTACATTCGTCAAACCCGCATCGCCAAATTTATGACATTTAACGGTTGGACAAGCTATCTACGCAATTAAATTTTTTTTAACAAAAAAAAATGAACACTGCAAAAAAAAATATAAAATTTAAAAATTGCAATTTGTTTCTTAAAACAAAGATAGTTCTATTATTTTATATCACAAATTATTTTTATTTTTTGTGTTGTAAATATTGTTGTTGTTTCATATTTCTTTGTTTATTTAAAAGTAATTGAAACTATATTTTTTTCACTATAAAAATATGTTTAAAACTGTCGGAATTATTGGTAAAATCCTTTAAAAGATTCGATAATAATAATATTATTACTGTCGAACAAACTCTGATGGTATAAACATCATTAGTAAATGATTACTAACGAACTTTTGGTTTTCGATGCTAATTACGATCGGCTTATTCTGACGGTAATTATTTATAGAATGACTAGTTTGATTTGCATTTACCATTAAAAAAATCCAATAGTAACGTTGGCGACATTTTCATTATTTTTGTACTCTAATTATTGCCAAAAATTTTCGTCCAAAATTCCAATAGTAGTATTATTCAAGAAAAATAAAATTAAAAAAATTAAATATGCCGTCGGATTTATTATCCCATGCAAAATCTAATAGTAATATTTTTAATAAAAAATATTTTTTATTTAATATTTTTATCTATGATTACTATCATTATAACCTGATTAAACCAAAATAAAGATTAATGAAAATGAATTTGTTTCATTAAAATAAAAAAATAATATATAACCTGAAATAACAACTGCTAATAACAAAATAAAGTAATACTGTCAATGAAATAATAGATAATAATATGAAACTATACAAAAAAAAACACTAAATTCTATAGGTCCTCATAATCATTGTCATCTTCCTCTTCCAGATGGTTTCGCTGCTGGTCCTAATGCGGCAACACTGTAATAGGTGCTGCGATGTCTGAGATGGTGCAAATGTAGATGAGAAGGAGCCGCCTCTAGCGCCATTGTCTTCCGCGTATATATACTCTTAGTAGGTAGCCGTCTGTTCACACAAATTTACGTCCTGCGGATCTACAGGGCTAGTGGCCAAGGTGGAGGAAGCCCTGAAGGTGGACTTTGCGCAGGTTTCTGGTGAAGAATGACCTTACTCCAAAGATGTGGTTCTTTTATGGCTCAGATGCGGTCTGGCATCACACAACATCAGGATCCACCACGAATTCTCTCGAGGGGTTGCCATTATCTATGTCTGCTGAGATTGCTATGTCGCAACCTCTAAGTTATCGATGTATAAATCCTATAATATTTAATGTGAATGCCAATATAAGAGGTCATATGATAGTATGCTATTAAATTTTATAAAAAGTCGATTACTTACAAAAAAGTCCACAGATCACTGATCAGGGAACCTCTCTTTGTTCTCCTTGAGCGTGTGGGTGTGCTTGAAAACCTCCAGCATCAAACAGGATGATGCAATAACTTTCTTTGCACATATTAGATAAGCATATTAAAACAAGTGACAATTAATTAAAGAAACAAAATAAAAGTAGCTAAGCATATTTAAAAAAGTTATACCATTTTAGCCTTTGTCTTCATAATCGTGGCCGAACCCGTTGTGTACCTCAATGCCCTGTGAACCTTATTCGTGGCTTGACGATGTTTGAAACCTTCATCTATCTCCCATTATACATACATCCGCCTTCTTAATGTCAGGTCGAAGCCACTGTATCAGGTGGTTCCTCCTCATTGCACGTCCTCTAACATCTACTAAAAACACTTTTGTCCTGCGGTGAGGGATGGTCTTCTTTGTCATGTGGTTGTGGGCCTCATCCACGTAAGTTCTTCTACACAATGAAATGATAGATGGTTAAAAAGTGACGTCATAAAATCATAAGTGAAATATAATTAATGTTAAATAACTAACTTACAGCCCACTAGTCAAACCATCTCTTTCTGACCTTAGGAGAACCTTCTTGTAACTGGGTCAAGGATAGTCATAAAGCAACTTGATAACATTTATACACACTCTTGTATACAAGCATTATTAATCGGTGCAAACCTAAGATGGGATAATTTATACTTAATAAAAAACATACATTAAAAGAGAACCAAATATAAATAATATATACGAATTAATGAAGTTTATTTTTTACCTAATCATGTCATCAGATCAAATCAACGTCTTAGTAACTTGCGGGATCTGGCTAGGATACGTGGGAGGAAGCTGGTATTGCTATAGAATAGGCCATAGGAGGTGGCGTGGATGTCAAGATTTGCCGAGGAGGTGGAGGCAGTGGAGGAGTCCACTCTGTCTCAGATCGAGGTTGAACAATAACTACAGGACCCCAATAATTGGAGTTCGAGACTATAATAAAAGACTGGTCTGATCTCCTAAAACTTATGTCTGCTGTGGCGTTACAAGCATAACGAATGTAGTCATTCCGACAGTATTGAGCGCATTTCTAGTAATGTCATTCTCGTATCCTACATGTCATTATTTTTGTTGCATTCATATTTACAACTCATGCACATTTCTCTATCTTGTATTTATTTCTAAACAATATATAAATCTGATAGCAAAAGTGTGTGAATCAATGAGAGAGTATTTCTGCTCAAATTCTATCGGTTAGGCAAAGTGTTATAAATATTTGGTTTATATCCTGAGATATGTTATATACTTTTCTATCCTGATACATCTATATAATACATATCTTTGAAGTTAACGAAAATATAGATCTGAGTAAGAATGATATTATGAAACAAAAAGGTTTGATCTAATACACTTTGGATAACGCATATCTCTGAATTATATTAGATATATTTCTAAGAACATATGATATTATGTTGTTGCCCTGAAATATTTTCAATATTGTTACTCTCATATAGATTTAATCTTATATATTGGATATTATTTTTGAGAATAAATAAAATTATTAGATTTATATTTTGTTTGTCATCATAAAAAAGGAGGAGATTGTTTGTTCTATATTTCAGTTTGAGTTTTGAGAATCAACAAATAATAAATATAAAAATCTTAAAATTTCATAAATTCACTTCTAGTCATTTGCTAAGTTTCTAAAGTACTAAATAATATTTTTTTTAAATAAGTACTTGCATGTAAATCAAATTTGAATAAGATTTGAGAAGGTTATTTTTAATTCTCAAATATATATCAGAATCTAAGTTTGAATTATGTATCAATAGTCTCAGAAATAACGTTAGCTTAATTTCAAAATCTCAGAGAGTTAGATATAAGACACTTTGATAGTGTTTATTTTAAGATAATGAGACAGAGACTAAAATTCAATATTATATTTATTGATTTAGTGATTGGTATTAAAATTTTAGTTTTTGTTTTTAAAATTTCAGTATTTTAGTACTTCTAAAAAATAAAAACACAGAGAACTAAAATTTTTAGAAATAAAAACTGAAATTTTAATAACATTTTACACTTAAAATATCTGTATTTCAACTAATTAATTCAAATTTTATCATCTGTGCAAATTAAATTAGAACTTTATTTTTTTTTCAATCTCTGTCTCTCACTTTACATCAACACAATATTAAAATTTATTTCAATCTCTGTCTCTCAGTCTCAATTCTCAGCCTCTATCTCTCTTTTAGACGCTACCTTTTAAGATCTTAAAAGAAGACTCATCATACTCAACGATTAGAAGGTGTTGAACAATGCAAGTTAGAATGTTTAAAATTTCATTTCATCTTATACTAGATTTACAAACAAAATATGAGATAGTTCCTATATTTAATATATCTGAAAACTAACTAGGGCCTTTAGAATATTTAAAGTGTATCCATACATAACACTTATTTATTGTAATCTAATCTATTAGTAATAATGGAAACCATCTTTCAATTTGGACAAAGAGTTATCCCTATTATATCCCTTCATATTTAAGGTTACTTTCAAGATTAATCCTGAGTGGGTCGTGGTAGAGGCTGGAATAATACTGTAACTACATACAATTGTTTTTGTTAAATATAATTTGTCTCTAACAATAAACAAATGCAACTTAAAAAAATAATACTTCGATCAATATAAAAATTCGACATCTAAGTAAATATAAAAAGATTATGTCATTTAAATTATAGTTCGTTAACATGAATAGCCGAATGTTATAAGAGAGTAACCTCATCAACTCATCTTTAATTTATTAATAGCTGGTCCACTATTCATGCCATGTACCAAACCTTCATATCTATCTCATTTTAATTAGGGCAACATAGAAAGTGTGGCTTGTTTTGATGGTACAAACTACAAAGCATTGAGAGGATAATAATTTGAAGTTATTTTATTTAATTTAGTATTTATAATTTTATGTACCTAATAATTATAATTATATATTTATTATATTTAATATTATTCAATTATTTCAGTAATAATTAACTGTATATTTTTATTTTATAAATGTTCGTTTCAAGCTTTGAGAATTATTTTGAAAGAGAAATAATATTTAATTGAAGTATTTTTTTATTTCTTTCTTAGTGAGCCAAACTTTTTTTCTTGCTTTTTTTGTGTGTGTTTCTTTTAGGATGCTTTTCTTTCTTTTGTATTACTAAAATTAATTAAACTTATATAATTTAGTAGATCTACCTCCCCTTATGATTTTTCTTCTTTAAATTCACACCATACTTGTTTTTGAACTACTTATTAGCTTACAATTAAATTAAAATAATTCGAATATCTGAATTTTGTACGTAATAATTCCTTTGAATAAAACTTCCTTATAGAAATTAAAAACATTATTTATTACATCCATAAAAAAATTGTCTCTCTCGGTGGCAATGGATAGAGTAGGATAGGGTAGGGTTTGAAACCAACCCTAATCCTACCCGCGAGTTGAGAATATCCCAACTCTAACCTACCCATTCTCAACCCGCGCAATTAATAATTTTTTTAGTGTCTTAGTGAGAGGTCTTTGGTTTAACATCCACTTAAAATATATTTTTATATAAATATATAACATATACATATATAGGATGCGAGTTGGTCGGGTAGGATTGAGACTCAACCCGCACCCTACCCTATTCGCTGCGGATCGGATTGACAACCCTACCTGATCAAGTGGGATCGAATTTAATACCCGCAGATAGAGTATATGTTGCCACCTTACTCTGAGAAATAATTATAAATCATCATCTCTTAATTAAGTGGAGTATTCAATCTTTGTCTTTGACATGAAAAATTAATACTCTAGACCATTATCTCATTTACCAAGATACCTATTAGGAATAACTAAAAAAATCAGTTACCATAGTCAACGGTAAATACATTAGTTATAGAAAAAAATAAATAATGTAGAAACTATCTAGCAAGAAAGGGGGTAATTGAATTAAGTGGGGCTTTAATTTAAAAATTGGAGCTAACTACATGGTGTCATTTTCCAATAGTGGAAAGTTAGATGCCATAACTAGGTAGGGGAAACGCATAAGAAGGTTCATAAGCCAAAAGCCACAAGCATGAAAGCATAGGGTACCTTACAAATTGCTTGGAACATTGTGGTCTCTGTCCCTTCTTTATTCTCTGTCACACACATCAATTTATACGTCTCCTCTCTCACATGCCAATTAATACAAATACAATCAAGTAGGCCACACAAATTTCACATACAAATGGGTTTCCATTATTTACTAATTCAAGATCACAAATATATATTCTATATAAATGTAAAAGAAAAAAAAATTAATAAGTCCTTAATTTTTTAATTCAAAAATACATAAATTTTTTACTATTTAAAAATATAAAAATGTCAATAATTTTTTAAAATACGAGATATTTAAATTTTTTCATCTAAAATATATAAAGACAAATAATTAGTTTCTCGAAAAAATTTAGATTTTTTGTGTTTTAAAAATTGAGAGACGTTTTTGTATTTTTAATTATTAATTAAAAACATTTAAAAAAAATATTAACTATTGTGGATGTTCTCTTATACTAGTGGAGTGATAGGTACGGCATTAAAAATAATGGTACACTGCAAGTTGAAGTGTTTAGGACATGATATCATGGATAGGCAAATTAATATGGGGACGAGTGCATTTAATTGATTATTCTTTTCATTTCAATTATTTAGTTAAGATAATGTGCAAACTTTTATTTGTTAAAATGTAGTTTCACCCTTTATCTACATTAGATCGTTGAGATTTAGAAATATTTAAAAATCATTAGTAATATTTATATTGACACAATGACACCACATACAATTTGTTATACATTTTTTATCAACTTATATTGACAACACCATATAAAAATCGTTGATATACATTTTTTATGGTATATAAAAGATAAATTTGTTACTTTTTAATTTCTTATCAATTACTTGTAATGCTAAAAATAGAAGGTATAAAAGAGAAGTGTATACAAATAATTAATGTGGTGCATATAAAAGTAAAAGATGTAGAAGAGAAGTTGATACAAATTAAGATATGGTGCGTATAATATTTCTCAAAACAATTTTTAATTATATTCAAAAAATATTTTACAAACAAAAAATCAGTTATTATATATTTTTTATATTTTAATGAACATCAAATATATATTTGATAACTAATTAACACTTAATTTTTTTTATATTCATATATTATAGTTGATAGTTGTTATACACCATTATCTCTTAATTTATAAGTATTTTCTGAATTTTTGTTGAACTCGTATAAAACTAAATTGCTACCTATGAATATTTTATATAAGATGAAAATTCATGTGCAGTCAATTTCAGGTGAAATTGATAACTAAGAGTCGTTATATAAAAATTTAGTCAAATCATTCAACGACTTTCAATTATCAACTTCATGAGTTTTCACCTTTACCTAATTTAAACGCACCAAACCAAAAGAATATATATACCAATTTATTTGCAAGAAAGAAGCGAGATTGTAGGATAGTTATTGGTTACATTGATGAATGCCTATTTTATGGTTTTGATTTCATTATGCATTGCTTTGTTTTTGGAATAACTTAATCTTCACTCCCATCTTATAGTGGCGGTTCAGATTTATAAACTATCAAATAAATTCAAAATAATATCATATTCAAAAGAATGTGATGAATGACAAATCAATGATGCAAATTGCAAAGCTATTACTTCCATCACAAGTTACAAATATATATAGCATCAAACGTAACATGCAATGAATGATTATGTTCTAATAAAATCGTTAGTCATAAAAGGGAGAAACATATAGGAAGAAATATAGGTAGTTATTCTTAAATAAATTGAAAAAAATAATTTTAAAAATAAATTAAAACAAAATTAGATATTAAAATCAAATTTCTTTTTGGGAGGAGGGAAATTTAGTTGATCTCTCCTGCTTAATTATTACATGCAAAATTATTGAATGGCCCCACCTGATTATATATATATATATGGTGAATTTAGGTTTTAATATGCATTTGTATTTGTTTTTAATAGTGAATTTTTTTATGATTAGAAAATTATATTCAACAAATTAGTTTAATCTGATCTGATTAATTTTAAAGTTCCAAATTGTATTAATAATTATTATTTAAAAATTATAATTTAAAATCAAATTAAACACTATTTATTTAAACTCAATATAAATATTTAAACTAAATATAAAATCAAAATATTGATTAAAATAATATAAAATGTTATGATTTGAATTTTCCATTTATTTGGTTTCGAAAAAATAATTAAAGTTGAAGAAATGAATATCTAAAAAGATTTTTTTTTATGAAAAATGAAAGTCTCTATTCTTATATTAAGAAGATATTATATTAAATACAACTTAAAATTCTAACTTTTTTTTAAAATTAAAATTAAATGAAACTAATTTAACTCGTAAAATTTTAAATTTTAACATTTATATAGAGTTATATTTGTTAGTTTAA
>NC_029775.3:2140584-2159986 GCF_000817695.3 Arachis duranensis | reverse complement strand
AACGTATAGTTAGATGGCGTCCATTAAATTTGGGCCATAATCTAGGGAGATTCATCCAATTTTCCTCTTCCAAAAAGAAAAGTTTATTTTGGTATTTAATTTTGTTTTAATTTATTTACAAAGTATTAATTTTCTTATTTATTTAAGAAGAATTGTCAAGAAATATTTGAATAGCTATAATTTTTAACAGACTAACACTTATCACCATGCATGAATTTCTTTTTTTTAGTTAATAAAAAATTATTTTAGATTTTTGTTCATAAAAATTCTTATTTTATAAATTTAAAGTAATAAAAAGAGACATATAAATATTTGTACATTATATATGTAACATAAAAGGATATATGTGAGTGTTTTAATAAAAAGTATATTTATGACATAATAAAAATCAATCCAAAGAAACTTAAATTTATTTTATTTTGTATTATTAATTACAGTTTAAATAAATTATTAATATTAGATAATACTTGTACAATAATAAACTTTACATAAATAAAATAATTGCCACCTTAGCATTAGTGTTCAGTAATTACGTTGAACTTGCATATGTAAATTTCGGTTAATACGGTAAAGTGAAAATTTAAGTGTAGTTGATTTTATGTGAAGTTGATAACTGATAGTTATTAGATAATTTGATTGATTTGACTAAATTTTCATCTAACAGCTTTCAACTATCAATTTCATGTGAAGTCGACTGTACCTGAATTTTCACCATGTTGTAAGGAAGGCTGATAATAAAGACATGAAGTTACATCTACATTACATTAATCAATTCATTAATGTAGTGAGTAGTGACTATGACCCTATAAACTAAGATATTCTTTGAATACGATGAATACGATAAATATCTTACTCTAATCTCAATTTAGAATTTAATTACTTTCTTGACACCACGGTATCTAGAAAATGAGTCATCATCCTTGTCTTCTTAACGGTCTATTAAACTGTATTTATTTACAGATATCAGACATTGAAATAAAAATATAAAAATATGAAATTATATTTAAAAGATAAAATATAAATAAAAATATTACGTATAAAAATTATTTTAATTTATTACAAAAAATACAAATTTATTAATTTTATATTTTTTTATATTTTATTTATAATATTTTATTTTATCTTATTTTTAGAACCAAACACAGTTTTATGGTTTAAAATCGCATTATTATTCTACTAATCGTTAACATAAGAAATGCTTGTGAAGGGTTAAAAAATTACGATATAGCCTCCAAATGAAAAAATTCAGGCCGTAATAATCTTGTTACAACAAGTAATTTGTTAGATCTTTAATTATAGATTACATTAAGGTCATAATAAAAAATAATAACAAATGACAATAGACTCCAATTAAAACAAGTTGAAAATATAGAAAAAGTTTATACAGCAATTTTAATTAATGTGTATCACAAAAGTCAGAATAATAACACTCGCAATTATATTATATATATTTGTCACAATAAACTCAGTTTAAGCTAAATTCCATTAACAACATTTAAAAAGGATAATGATACCATAACGATTACAATACACGTTACAAATTAAAAGCCTTATAAATAAAATTTTTTAAAATAAAATACGACTTATAATTAAAAATTTTTTTTATCAAATATGATTTATTCCGGTATATCTATGTATTTTTGGAGATGATGATAATGGTTATTGTTGTTAAATATGACTTATTTTTTTAATTTATAATTTTAAAAAATTCTTAAAGAAGCCATACTTGTTGTCTGTATATTTTTGTATACTCTTATATATTGTTTGTAAATCTATATACTATTTGAAAATGATAATAATAGATTAAAATAAATTAAAAACGTGGAATTCAAAAAATTAAAAAGGAGTTCGTCGAAGTTAGGCGAACTCTATCATTTTTATAGAATTCGCCGAGAGTGTGGCAAAGTTGCTCTAAACAAAAAAGTATCGTATATAAGGAATTAAAATTCAAAAATAGTGTTTAGAGAAATATGATTTTTTTATTTTTAAAAAAAATTCCATAAAATATAATTTGTCAGGTAAGATTTTGCTGTTAAAAAATTAAAACAAAGTTAACATCAAAATTTAATTATCTGACAAAAATAATAATTGTGAATTAAGTTGTCATTTTTTAGACGCAAAAAGGCGAATTATCTTTTCGTTAAATACATCACTGCTAAAACAATGTGAGTCGAATAGTTAATAATTAGTTACTGTCTTTTCTTTAATTTTATGTGTGTAAATAAAGGCAAGATTGAAGAAGAAGATGCGTATTGTTGGGTGGGACCAAGAGCTTTGACTTTATTTAAGAAGCTTTAGAAGAAAGAGAGAGATATGTCTCCCCACAAAAAGAACACTCAAATTTATATCCACAAAAATAGAAGTCGACACGACATGTAATAATAATGAAAACATACACTATTTGATTTTGGCTCTTTTGGTTAATTGGCATCCAATGGAAATTCACCATAACAAGATTCAATGTAGCTTTGCCCTATTCATATGATTACAACATTATGTTTGTTTAGTTTTCTGCCTTCTACATACCCTTCTTCTTCTTAACTAGTGTCAGAGTTTATTGTACTCTCTTCTAAGGTACATTTAGACAAACTTTGCAAATCATGAATTTATTATGTCACATTTATGGTATATTTATTTTCATCTTAGGTAATTAATTGAATCTGCTGCTGATTTGAGAACTTTTTTTTTAATATTGGAGTTTAATTGGTGTAACCCACAAAAAATGGTCAAAAAACTGTGTTTAACGTCGTTGTGGAAGTTTTTGACGGACGCTACAAAATATTACTGTCATTTTTCTTTTTGTCAATTAAAAAAATAATAATTATGCAAAACATCATTGTCATTTTATATAGGAAAAATTTTACTCTTTTCTCATACAAAATGTTAAAATGACATTCTCCTCCCCTTTATTTATAAAATGCACATTCTTTTCCTTTATAACTTTAAAAAAAATCTCTTTTTTAATTTATTTTAAATTTTTTGTGTTAAATAATATTAATTTTATTTTTTTTCAAAAAAAATTATTTTTTACAAAAATACCCTTTAGCAAAAAATTTATTTTTTAAAAATTATTTTAGTAAGCAAAAAAGTTATTAACAAAAATTTTAGTAAAATCATAATTTAATAATTAAAAAATTATTGAAGGGTATTTTAGAAAAAAATTATTTAATTATTAAATTTTTTAAAAAATATTTTGATAAAAATACAATTTAATTAATAAAAAAATAATTTATTAAATGGTAGGTTGGTAAGTAAAATTTAATGATAAAAAATAAAATTTTTGTTAGAGGGTATTTTTGTAAAAAAATAATTTATTTTTCTTGAAAAATAGATAAAGTTAATATTAGTTAATAGAAAAAATTTAAAATGAATTAAAGAGGAGATTTTTTTAGCAATTATAACAAAAAGAAGAAGAAAATTAAAAAAAAAAATAAACAAAACAACACGTCGCATAGATGTCATTGAGTGAAACCATATCCAAGTTAATATAAAAACAAAAGCAATTAAGAACCAAACCAAAAAGAGTAAATGTTAGCGTATAGCTACCTTTTGATCTGTTTAATTTATCCCATTTTTTAATGTTCCATATGGTTAGTTCCATTGTTCTATCTTTTATCCTTTTGCATGATTGAGAAGGAGATTCGTTGCCATGATAATTCGTACTTTTTTAGTCAATAATTTTGAAAAAAAAAACATGTACTTATTCATATATGTGAGAGTGCCTTTTTTATTTCATTTTATTTATTATTATTATTTTTCATTTCATTTCCAATTGCCACCACCTTAAGAAATGAGTTGTCGTTTTCCATGTTGTTAAATTTTTCCTTCTGGCTCTTGATAGCAACTTTTGCTTCTTATCTTTTCTAGTGTCGGCAGGAGCAGAAACTTCCTTTATATTATGCTAATAACAATAATAATTAATTGTTGCTAATTATCATCTGTCCAAATACATTAATATCTACTTGTGTTTAAAATTTTAAAATTTAGGACAAATATATTAAATATATATTAAAAACTAATTATCTAATTAGTTATTTGTATAAAATATATACTGAAATATAAAATATATTTTAAAAATGAATTAAACAACACATATATATGATAATTGATTTGATAATTGATTTTTTATGTATATAAATAATTTTTTTTAGATTAATATGTTTACCTTGATATAATTTATTCAATAAATATGAAAAGCTACATATATAAGATTTACCTTGATATATATATGTATATATTTCTATGCAATATAATAAAACACATTTGCTGTTTGTTTTTTATGCTTGTTTTAGTTATGTTAGATATTAGTATGCAATATAGATTCAATCTTAGTTGACATCTTATTCAATGAATATATGATTAAAATTCATCACAATTATTTGGACATCTTTTTAGTCCACAACTGGGATTTTTCGGTGATAACTGACCTGAAGTTTTAACAAAATTGTATATCTTAGACAAGGATTGAATCAACTCTGAATACCTGTTTAAGGAATGTGATCTGAGTCATTTCTTTAATTAAACCACAATTATTTAAGCAAATGGACACATAATATAAATTAATTAATTAAGAGTATACATTACAAAAATATCTCCAAAAATCTTTGCTGTAGTAAAAAAATATTTTTAAAAAAAGCAAGTAATAAAAATATCATCGGAAAAATTAAAACCGCAACAAAAGTGATACGGACTTATTTTATGTTGAGACATTTTTATCGTGTTTTTAAATATTTGGGAATATTTTGTTAGGGAATATATTTTTGGAGGATATCTTTTGTGGTTAACTCATAAATTATAAATTTAATAAAGAAAATATCTACTCTTCTTTTTTCTGAAACTGTTTAAGATTAGTGATGGGAAGAAGTCATGCATGCAATAATTAACCAAACTTTTCCTTGGAGATCATATCAACCATTCAATTTCGAAAAGCATATTTGAGATAATTAAATTAAATTAAATTAAATTAAATTCTTTTCCCCAATGAAAAAAAGAAAAGAAAAAGAAAAACTAAGCCTCAACATATGAAGTGTTGTTATAATAACTTGTTCTATGAAACAAAACTTGTGCAATTCAAACCCTAAATCTTTATAAATGAATAAAAACTATGTCCCTTCCCTTCCCTATGATCATAATATAGTAAAAACCCTTAAGAGAGTTTCATGGTTACCACGTCCTTTTCAAAGGTATAATTAATGGTGAGAGAGCTGTAAACATCACGTGTTACAGTGATGGGAACTCATTTAATTTGAATTGAATGAGAAGTTCATTATTCACCAACTAATAATGGAGCTCACCCATGCCATGATCTTCAATCATGCATGCCTTTTCATATACATATATCACATCCTTGGGGAAATGATAAAAGAGAGAGTAAATCAAGATTTATTGTTGTTAAAAGTTAAAACTACCCAATTAACTAACACACACTACTTTCCTGTTGGATGTTACATTAAATTGAATGTTGCATTAGTTATTGGGAAATAATTAAGACAAGGATTACCCTCGGTCTCTAGTTTTCAAATGAGTTTAATTAGGAAGTCAAATTTTTTAACTAATGTAAGTCAAAAAAATTTTATTTTAAATCCTAAATTTTAAACTTTTTAAATAATAAATTTACAATTAAAAAATGGCTGATATTAATTACTTAAAAGTTGCCAGGTGGTAATATGGAATTGTGGTTAATCCTTTTTTGCTTCAAATGGGTTCTTCCGACAATATAAAATGTACTTTAAAAATTACTATACTTAAATATGTATGAATCACTTAAAAAAGTGGTACATACCTAATGTATAGTATGTATAAGGTCATTATAACGGTGATTATAGCGACTATGATATTTTAAAAAGTGTTGTTAAAATTAAAGTAATATTTTTTTATTATTAAATAATATTTTTTAAAAAGTGTTACTTAAAAAGTATTATCAAAATATAAAAAAATGTGACTTTAATTTTAATAATATTAACATAATCACTGTAATCATTATAATATAATCATACTAAAATCTATGTGCGTATAATTATTTATAGAATAATGTTACATATCTAAGTCTTTTTATTAACTAAGTTTAATTAAGCTAGTCTAATATAAAAAAAATCAGTTATAACTAATATTATTTTAAATTTTATTGTTTAACTTAGTTGGATTTAATTTATAAAAAAATTTAAATGTGTTACATTACTCTTAAGAATTCAAATGGTGGAACAATGATAGTGTTGAAACCCACTAGGTACAAATAGTCTAATACAGTATGAATCTTTTCACTTACTTCTGAAAACAAATGCATAAATTAATCTCCTAAGTTCTAACAATTAAAAAAATAGTGTATATCAATACTTATATCAGTTATATGCTAAACGGCTAACGCGTTTTAAAATATATAAGATTCAATAAACGGTATCAACATAAGACTTGTTAGCTTGGCCTTGAATAGGTTGGATGACATAGTATCTTTCAACTGAGCAACTAAATCTTAATATTTATTTAAATAGACTAATAATTTAACTAATAGACTCATTTAAATTGATTGTAAGTAGACTAATAATTTAAATAAATAGACTAATCTAAATTGATTATTTGTCAAAAATTAATTTATCGCGAATCTCAACTGCATTTAAGGATCTATTGTTAGTTAATAAATGATTGTATGTACAAAGCAGAATTCGAACTCACAATACTTAATTAAACAGATGAGTAACTTGACTAACTCAAACTAGTTACTTATTAACTTTATTTATTGTTTATTAGAGTCGGCCTTAGAACATTAAAAGTTTTTTTGGTACAAAAACAATATAGCAAGAATTATGGAAAGCCCAAATGGGTGAACGACAAATATTTTATTTCATAGCAAAGATTTTGATATTCAATTGATGCTAAGTTGCGAACCATTATAGCGGGAATTACATAGTTACTTTTAGAAGTTCTGGAAGCTTTTAATCCCCTATCACAAATATCATGGGATCAGGGTGTGATATTTTCAAAGATGTTTGATGCTTCATGTATGACAAATTATTGAACATTAATTGAGGAGTAATTTTCAACCAAAGTGATCATTGCCTTTCCATTTACAAACATCAAACCTAAAAACGAAAAGAGAAGAAAAAAAGACAAATAATGTTTTAACCAAATAAATAAATGAATAAAATTACAATTTTATTTTATATAGAAGCAGATAAAATTTATAAATTGACAAATCAATGTTTATGCAAATTTATAATTATATAAGAGATTAATTTTAATTCACTGATATTGTGAAAGTCAATCATATTCTTAATAAACACTTTTTCTGACATAATAAGTAATTAATGTCGTTATAAAACTTTTGTATACTAGACAGGATAATAAAACTAAAGCTATTAAACAATTAAATAAAATATATTTTGTTTTTGTATTAAATAAAATTTCAACAGAGAAAAGGAAATATGTGTGATAAAGCCACTGTAAGTGATCCAATAGTGAGAAATTATAATATAGGTAAGTAAGTTCAAAATCTTCATTGCTACCAATGTAACCAAAAATAAAAAAAAAGATTTGCTGAATCAATTAGCAGTTTTAAGTCAAATTTTCATAATCTGACTCAAATAAATTATGCAATTAGTTCTAACTTCTAAGCAGTTTGATTTCTTGGGGCATTCACAATAATAAACAGACATTTAGTACACAACTACACATACATAAATATAAATACTGAAAAAGAATAGAAGAGATTTATGATTAGAATAAACGAAAGGAAATTCATTACACAGAGTTGGAGATATAGTCATTGTTGCGGTACATCTTCCACTTTGCCACTTTTATCAGTACTTTCCACTTGGGCCTCTGGAAGATCTTTAATAGCCTGCAGAAGAATAAGTGTTCTAAGTACAAAGATTGAGATGGCCAAAAAGAAAAAAAGTACAAATATTGAGGCCATTATTTATTATTTGTTTTATTCACAATATACAGTTTGAAATTAAAAAACATTTGTCATTTAAAAATGGATATTGCCATTCTTATTTTAATATAATTTTTTGGAAGAGTTTCAAGTGTACCTATTAATTGAAATTAACGGTTAAAATAACTAGAACACCAGTGTTTTTCTCGGTACACTTAAAATTTTTCCTAATTTTTTTCTACAAATTTATACAAACATACAATACGAAAAATTCAAGTGTCGAGTAATATTATTAAAAATAGGAGTAACATCATTTTCCAGGTCATTTATAAATCCAATACAACATTTATTAAGCATTTTTAATTTTTATCATTCACATAAGGTTAATCCACAATGAAACATTTACACTATAAACTAATTATAGAATAAAGAATATTTTAGTAAACTACTTTGTAACTAATTCTTGATTTTAGATTCTTTATTAGATTGAAAACAACTAGACTGACAGATACTGTGCACAGTGCACCAGAGGAAGTAGTTTCCTAAAAAGATGAGGTTAAGAATGTTGTTGAGCGGTGTACTATCCAATCTGTACTATTGTTGTTAGTTGTTACCTGAAAGAGATGCCAGGAAGCAAATGCATCTGTGGCTGCATACTCTAATTGCTCCTTTGACAAAACAGGAATCTCCCAATTCCCCAGTCTTATTTTGTTTGGCTTTTTAAGCTGCAAAATTTAACAAGGTTGTTATATATTCCCCCAACATTTTTCATCATTACCCTTTTCCTGAAAGTAGTACAAAGTAGAAACAACTATCTACCCCCCACCCCCTTTCTCACATTTTGCTCTCTCCTCTGCAGCAATGATTTATTTTTTCATAAAGAAAAATAAAATAATTATTTTAAAAAGAACAATGTCCGAACATTCAAATGCAAATTAAATACTTGTGGCCATAACTATTCGTCGTAAAAGCAGGAGTACAAATAACCTGGTCCTGATGAAGAGAAAATGATAAAAAAAAAATGTCAGGAGTATTGTATTCATTTTTGTCATTTGAGTGTTTCCAAATTCCAACTTTCTACATATTCTCTTGCCGTTAAACTGCATTATGAAAATCCAACCAGACCCTAAATATATATCTAAAAAAAATAATGAAAGATAGGGATTGGTGTGTTAGAACAAAGAGAACGACTTGGGGCTAGTTTGGACTTTGGATAAACAACTTAATTAAGTTCTACTGAAAAAAGAACTTGAAATATAAGTGCTTATATTAAAAGTAGTTTATAAATAAGTAATTTTGCATTTGGTCTTTTAGTCACAATAGTGTTTATTTTAAAATGAAAGTGATAAAAAGCTTTTTTATTATAGAACAAGTCATTTTTTTAACTTCTCCATAGGCACTTTAAATAACCTTTTAAAAAGTCACAAGTTAATTTAAAAGTTGTATCAAACATTCATGTTGTAACTTTTCATAAGTTAAAAAAAATCACTTATGAACCTATTCAGACCGACCCTTAATGCTCCTAAGACACAATAACATCCCAATCAATCATTGTGTTTTTTAAATGCATGAAATAAACGGATAGAAAAAATAACTTCTATTAACTTTGGGAGATTCCTATCCATATTTCTTTGTTTAGATTATTGAACAGATAGAGGGAAAAAATTACCATTAAACTGCTACTCTTTAGTTAACATTACTTATGCATAAATAATACTTAGGAATATAGAAAAAGAATTAATTGGTATTAACATGTAATTTTGCATGGGTTTAATAGAGAGGAATGATTGCTTCTCTATGTGTGGCTAATTCAACCCAATGAAGCCACCACTTTTAAAAGGATTCTACCATGTGAACTTGTATTAACCATCCATATTGAAAAAAGCGCAAAGTGCAAACTGTTTCTTTGTGGCATCAGGCATTAAGAAACTGAAACAAGATGCAAGAAAATCGGACTAAGAACAAACCTGTTTGGATAAAAGCTTTTCAGCCAAAGATGCAAGACCCCACTGATGTGGACTTCCGCCTAGCTTTCTATTAGCATGAAAAGAAAGATCTTCCAAGCCTTTAACAGATATTTTATAGTCTCTAAAAACCTTCGCAGCATCGCCACGAATCCCAGCTCCAACCTTGCACATGTCAAACATTGTATTAATACCTAGTACGTATTATAGTTGTTTGCTGCCCATAGACAGAAAGGAAAAATAAAAGAGGTGAATTCCGGCTCAACAGAAAAACCTTCAAAATTAAAGGATCTTCAAGCAGGATCTGTAGATTTTTAGGGATTCCAGAATGAATTAGATGTAGAACATGACAATGGCTAGTGCCATGACATATCTGCATCACTGCTACTTTCCCAGGTGGAACACCTACAGACAAAGGAAACAAAGCTTTGAAAAAGAGGGATAAATGGATAATCCTAAAAATCAAGAAGAAGAACCAATCATGTTATTGAGTAAAATGTGGACTTTCAATCCTCAATCCATGAGGCTTAACCTTTATTTGAAATAACACATGTGATTAACAGGTGTGCTATTGTGATGCGCAACTATTTGTGATTAATATGGCATTGGAAACATATAGACTCTTATGTAATAGCATATGGTATAGTATTTGAAATTAAATTATACATGTCTTTACTCACCATTGCAGAGTGTTGACAGGTACCTAAATTCCTAGCCCCTAAAAATTTCTTTCACAAGTTATTTCAGTTACCCTTTCTCTTGGGTTTCCTACAACTTCAACCACCTTCGACCATATAGCAACACAAAATAGAGAAGCTCTGCCGTGCAAAATTCCTAGTGATTACAAACCAATGCCAGGTTCTAGACTAGTTAAAGCATCTTAGATGATAAAAATTCCTGAACAAATACTATTCAAATACAAGCAGGCAAAATGGGGAGGCAAAATATATCCGTTCACTGTTGTTCGCATACTAAACCATGGATTAGAAAAATCTAAACATCAGATACACAATCTATGGTATTGTGTTAATGCTGCAACTCGACTAACCCCAATGGCACCAGATATATTACTAATTGAAAAAGGAGAAACAGCTGAACTAACCGCTTCTGAAGCTAGGTTTCCACTCAATGTCAAATCCAAGTGGAATTTGCACCATCTGTCTTTTCTTTTCTTCAAGAATTTTCAATAGCTTTTCTGCAGATTTCTCTACATCAGCAAACGTCCTACTATACATAATTTGGCCAGCAAACTTTATTACAGGCAACCGCATCCTTGAGTAGCCTGAGTGATAGTAGAAAAAAGAATAACAAGTTCAATTACAAAGCATCCAAAATCAAAATAATATAAGGCAGAGCAGAAGTGTTCATGGGGTTCACTTCAAAGTGAACCATATACAGAGATTCAAGCTTCCTGGAAGTTGCTTAAGACAATTTAATTATTACAATCCTAAGCTGGTTGAAGGAACCCAGGACTTAATTAATCAACATTGGAGATTCCAAAAGAAGACTTAGACTCTGACAGTAGCAAAGCCTTATCGGTTGCTCGTTTCAAGGTTTGTAATTTAATTCCTATGAATTTTGCCTTGATCAAACCTCGAAACAAACACCTCCTTAGAGGAAAACAAGAGAAATTCCACAGAAAATTATTAGATAAATGGGAATACATAATATGAATCGGGTTGGAATCACACATCAAAACATCATTCAGTGTTCTTACCTACTGTCATGAACACATTATTGTGTTCATCGCTGCATACTCATATTTATTTTGTTATCCATTTTTTTGAACAAAAATCTAAGTTTATCGAACTCTGATAAATTATCATGGCAAAGTATGAAATAAAAGTAATCTTATTTGTTATGCCTGTGTACTGAACTACCAGCATTGTTCAGCTAAGGGACACAAAATCATAACGTGTTTCAGAATCTGTTAAAAGCAGAGAATAATAGGAAACCTAACCAAACAAAACTATTACAAAATCAATTGAAACTGAAGCAACAGTCACCAATAGAAACAAACAATAGCGGATTAGCAAAAAAATGAAATGACAAACACCGAATGGAGCGAACATTGAAACCTTCAAGCTCTGAAAATGGCAGAAAGGAATAATGAGATTCTAAAAGAAACATAATAGGACCTTGGCAAGGTGACAAGGAAAGGGCATTAGGGTGCTGAAGAGCGACAAGTGATCTCGGCAATCGGCGGCGGCGGAGGGCGCTTGTTGTTGTAAAAGCGGGATTCGATGGCTTCGATGGCGCGAAGGTCTTCCTCTGAGAAAGGCTCGTCTTGTTCCCAGTCGCACACGAACGACGAAAGTGGAGGCAAAACGACGCCGTTTTGGGGTTGATGTTGGAGATTCATGTCGTTCACATTCTCTCTCAATTGCTAATCTATGAGATGGAGGGAATCTAGGCTATTTTGACTATTTTCAAGGACAATAGTTCTTTTGAACTTTGGTTTTGGGGGGAGAGAAGAAAAGTTCAATTTCCACCGAGAAATTGTAATTTGAGTTTTGAGGTGTGCTAGTTTACCAACGAAATATAAATTTGGCCACCCTCAACTAAAAATATGTAGCCCTTGCTTATTATTTTTTTTGTTTCCAAAGTATCCCTCGACAGCTCAAGAACTAATCCGTTACAATATTGAGCTCTATTTTAAGGATTTGTCACTGGCCAATAGATTACTGCATACACACGGGATTCAAACTTTCGACACTTGCTTAAACAGACTAGTAAACTAACCTAACTTAGTTTACTTGCTTATTATTTTAGTAAATCATTTGTATTGGATTTTCGATGACTCGTTTTTCCAAAAAATTCTATTTACTTTTCCTAAAATTATTTTCTTTCCAGACTTAAATATCGTGCGTTTGATTTGGCTCCAAAAATATATTCTCTCCTTTTTTTTTGCTACGAAATGTAAAGTTCCTTTTGTATACTATTTATCCTCATCAACCCTTCAATAAAATCGCACTGTGACAGTTAACTCTTCCAGCGATTAAGTTACCATGGCCGTTGAGATATGTAGTTTCTAACTTTTTGCAGTTTTATATTAGTAAACAAACATTGTTTGTTCAGATATGACTATTGATTGTTTTACACTTTACTTCGATTAAATTAATTTTGAGATTCAAATTTTGATTCGATAATTATATCAATATCGGTGATTTTGACCATTTTAGAACTTTTGTCGGATTGTGAAGGACACTGAGGAGTGAGAGGAAACATAGACGGTGTGACACAATTGGTTTTTGTTTCAGAATTGCATCAATTTAATTTTAATTTGTCTGTAAATTTTATTGGCTTGCAGCTAGGGATGGTAATACCACCTGAATCTGCGAGTATCTATTCCATTTTTATCCATTCGGAGCAGGTAATTACCCGGCCCGCACTGAAGTGAGTTTTTAGCAGGGCGGATTCTTGTGAGAGGCGGAGCGGGGTCGGGTTTAGGTAATACCCGTCGTGCATATATATAATATGTATTTTTTTTGGGTGACTGCATATATATAATATGTATAATATATATAAAATAATTAGTAAATGATTAATAATATTGTATTATATTTAAATTTTTACTTTAATTTATGTTACGTATGTGACGATGATTATATAAATTTTGAAATTTAATTTTATTTATTAGATTTTAATAATTATAGGGGCGGATAGGAGAGGGGTGGGTACCCGCAGATATAGGTTAGGATTTAACGTTTTACTACTCGCGGATAGAAGTGGGACAGGTTCTATCCAAGTTGTTGTACGACGGGATGGGATCGGGTGAGCATAAACCCGCCCCATTGCCACCCCTACTTGCAACAAGGGTGGAACGCACAGAGGTCCGTGGGCCATTACACGGCCCGTGTGATGACCTTTTTATTTAAATAAAATAAATTAATTATTTACTCAAATAAATTGATTTGTAGATTTTTACTTTTTTAACATTTAAGGTGCGTTTATTTATAACAATAGGATAAGATAAAACACTAAAAATAAGACATAAAATATAGAGACACAAATTTTTGTGTTCTTATATTCTATTTAGTAATAAACTAAAATAAATTATAAAATTTAATTTTTTTTTATTTTTTTATTAAAAAATTTGAGACGGCATATATAATAATAAAACTTATAAAATAATGACATATACATATGTATTACCCTAAAATCTTTGGATACAATATAAAAATATCCATATTGTGGGTAACACCATTAAAATAGAGACTCGGAACGGATGAAGCTAAAGCACCATATATAATATAAATATATTTTAGCCAAAATCGTGCTGCAAGCACTAGTAGATAAACAAAAAAAATAAAATAAAAAAATATTAATGATATATATACATAACAAAATTCAAAAATGTTTTTATAAATTTTTTATGCAAAGTTAATAATATATAATATGACTTACTTACATCGTAAGAGTCTCCATAAACAATGATTGAACAATCATGAGCTTTGAGAACCTTTTTTATGTTTAGAAGGATAGTAGCGTAATATGCTAATACCTGCGCTGAATTTAAATATCCCCTAGTACTTGTATTTCTCGAAGTTTCTTTGTATGATTCATTTGAAAATGATTTTCCATAATACCTATGCTGTTGAGAATAATAGAGTAAACTACTATTTGTATCCACGAAAGTTGAAAATGCTGACATATCTATCCATAAAAAAAAAGAAATTATTATTTGTACCCATAAAAAATTGTTTTTACAGGCAAAATTATCCAAACCCTAAAAAATTAAACAAAATTCTTAAATTACCCTTATCTTCACCACCACACCACCTCCTTCACCCAATCACCTTTCCCCACTACCCTCTTTACCCAGCCACCACCCCTCTTTCCCTTTCTAACACACTCTCACCATTACTTCCCACTCAGTCTCCACCACTGCTTCAATGGCTCCTTGCCACACTCTCCTCTCTTTCATCCTCACAGTCACAACAACACTTGCTGTCGCTTCCCCAGAGAAGAAGAGCACCTTCACGGTGCAAGTCCACCATGAAGTCAAGTCCTCCATCTTCCCAACCCACAAGCACTGGTACGAATCCTCTCTCGCTTCTATTATCAACCATGCCACTGTAGCTGAAACCACCACCACCACCGCCATCCTTCACACTTACGACACTGTCTTTCACGGCTTCCCAGCAAAGCTCTCACCTTTAGAGGCCCAGAAGCTGGAATCCCTGTCCCACGTTGTCGCAGTGATCCCAGAGCAAGTCCGCCAACTCCACACTACCCGCTCGCTGCAGTTCTTGGGCTTCAAAACTGCCGACAGGGCCGGCCTCCTCAAGGAGACGGATTTCGGTTCAGATCTCGTCATTGGAGTCATTGACACCTGTCCTGACAGAGAAAGTTTCAACGACCGCGACCTCAGCGCTATTCCTCCCAACTGGAAGGGCAGCGACAATGGTGGTTCTACGACGCAGAAAGAGGTGAAGAGGGTTGGCTATGGCGGCGATAAGGTAGCGTGAAGAGGAGGGTCTCTGACGCGGTAGGCTCTGGTTTGAGGCCGATAGTGATGGTGGCAAGGAAAAGCTGGTGCGGTGCTCCTGGGCTGGCGGAGGTCCGCGACGTTGCTAGCAGAGAAGAGTGAACGATGATGAGGAGGGTGAGACGGTGGTTTGTGGTTGATGTTGGAATTGGGTGGCTGAGAACATTGAGAGAGAGATGAGGGAGGAAGGAGATGATAGTGTGGAGAGAAAGGTAATTTAGGAATTTTGTTTAATTTTTTAGGGTTTGAATAATTTTGCTTGTAAAAATAATTTTTTATGGGTACAAATGGTAATTTCTTTTTTATATGGGTAGATATGTCAACGTTTTTAACTTTCGTGGATAAAAATGATAGTTTACTCATAATAATAATACAACATTAAGTTAATCTCTTAGTTAATTAGTGTGTGATATAAATAACAATATAAAATGCATATAACAACATAAATAAATTAAACATAAAAATAGAGATAATATATATTTATTTCATCTATTTAGTCATAGACAGAAACTTACACAACCCCGCGAGGATAATTATTTCGCTTCTAGAGCGTTCAGCCTTGTGTCAGAAAGAGATTGAGGGCTAAGAAAATGAGTGAAATCCTTTTTTGCATATTTACTTAGGTTATATTGGCCACAGAGTTAAGGGATGCATGCGATGTTATGCTTTGATGTAAAGCTAAGTGAAAAAACCAATCCAATCAAAAAGACTATCACTACCATTCTTCTAACTCGATCATCAATTCCCAACAAATTAAAGAACTACAGTTACTTGAAAGCAACTAATACCCCATGCACCTTTTTTAGGACGTTCTTACATTTTTTATGTTCTCTACGAAATAATTTTAAAAATTAAATAAAAAAAGAAAAAATTTTCACTATAGTTTAGTGAATGTCAAGCATGCGCTCCAAAGAATCACAATTAATTATTACCTCAATGTATATAAGAAGAGCATCGAAATAAAAAATGTTGTCTTTGAGAAATTCAGCTGTGACGATTCCGTCTTCTAAATAAATTTCAGTATTAAACCTAAAAAAATGGTGCCTCCAATTTAGAACCACCCGATTCTTAAAATCTATCACATATCTTTGTTTAAAAGTAATATAATTTTTGGGTCTATAATTGAAATGGTCTAATCTTTGAGTGTAAGACATGTTAACAACATGATCATGATACTGTGTTTTAGTATTTTGTGAAACTATTCCTAGTCTAAAAAATTTAGATCCTAAAACACAAGTTGTTAACTAAAAAGATTATTAGAGAAAACCACTTCGATACTAATGCGTGCATTTTGAAGATTCTAATATCTTTTCTTTTTTCTTATGAAGTGAAGGATGAAGAGTCTAAGAAAAAAGAAAGAAATGGTACAAGAAGTGAACAGAAGTGACTGCAATTTATATAGAGGGGCTCTTTCTTTCTTTCTTTAATTTCTTTCTTTCTTTGTCTATCTTTCACATGAGTGAAAATTAAATAAAGAGGCTCTCAAGAAGGAAATAATACTAACCAGCTACCTAAACTCTTAAATGTTAAATAGTTTTCTCTTTAAAATAAATGCTCCATGTACAAATAACAACTCTTAAATAGTCTTAAAGTTTCTTTTCCATGCTAAAACCACACCCCACCACCACAAATAGCAACTCTATTTTTGTATTTACTAGGGAATAACCCGTGCGATGTACGGAAAATGCTTAGCACAGTAAAAAAATATATTAATTGCACGAAAAATGTTCAGTATGAAAATAAAAAAATGTATTATATATACATTTAACATAATGTCAACCATTAATCAAATTAAATTAACATACGTAGATTTTTTTTATTAAATGAAAAATTAAAATTATCCCTTATGTATTAATTACTAATAGTAAGAAACTTCTTTATGTCATATTACATAACAAAAAATAAATTTTCATGTCATTGTATAAAAAAAAAAATTAGGTTCAACAAAAAAGTATTATATGTCTAAATTTTTTTTACTAAATTTATACAATACATATTTTACAATGATTCAAGAAGCTTACTAAATTTTAGTTATTTCTAAAATCTTAATACTAAATTTACACAATTTTACTACTAAATTTTTCTGTTCATAGCATATTACAAATTTATACAATACATATTTTACAAAAAAAAAACTAAAGTATTATATATTTAAAATCTTATTATTTAATAAATCTAACAAAATTAAATAGTCTCTTTTTTCTTTGACAACCTCTTCTATAATTCAATGAGTCTGAAAAGAAAAATTTATAAGTCAAGTTGAACGTAATCAACTATTTAGTTTTAATTATGTATTATAACAAATATTATATTTTATTTTGTTAACTAAATGTTATATATACAAAAAAATTAATTTATTAAACATTATATACATTTTCTAAAGAATAACCCACGCTACGTTTGGAATGTCTAATACATAATGCTACATTAATATAAATAAATAACACAATGAATTAAAAAATTTTTAAAAAAAAAGTAAAAAGGATAGATAAAAAAAATACTACATAATTTATTTGCATTTTGAATAATTTTATGAGTTCAAAAATCATATATGTTTAACACCTATAGATAATATAAGAAAACAAAAAAATTTATATAAACAACAAACATTAAAAACACCAAAATTGATAAATTTTGAACGCTTACATTTTATTATTTTCAAAATGTTATAGATATTATATAATTACATGATATTAAATTTAATGCTAATTTATATAATTACATGAATTTTTATTTTTATGTGTTTTTAGTACATTATTCGTATAAAATACGGGAGATACTTAATATATCATGCTTAGTCTTACATCTATATGAACACTTGGAACATAAAAAGTATTTAAATTAGACATTCAAAATGCTTAGTCTTTCATCTATGCTTAGCTATCATGCTTAGTTTTACATCTATAAGAAGAAAAAATTATATTGCTATTAAATATGTTAAATGGATAAGTTTTATATTAGTTAACCTGTCATGAGAAGCTTCAGTACCCTTATAAGTAGAATTTTTTTCAATTTCAATTAAATTTACGTGATAATTTTAAAAATATTTGGAACTAATTCATTATATATTAGTAGTCAAGGTAGTTAAAATTTTTTACTTAACAATTTTATGATATCTTAATTAAGAATAAGGTCAATCAATCTAATGAGACTAATTACTAAAGATTAAATTATTATTATAAGAGAGTATTAATTCATTATGTATCTCCACATAGCCTTCTATTATTAGAACACAATAAAATTTCTAAATTATCAACTATGTTGTACGATCCATAGCATAATTCTTCGAGCGAAAACAAGGATACTTGCATTATTATTGGTATTCATAAAAAATTTTGTAATTTATTATCCCTCTTGAATTATAGTGTATATATATTTTATCTCTTAATTTTAGTAACGATGTTATTCTCCCTTATTTAATAAGGGTCAACTTTTGCATAGTTTATAATAAGGATAATGTATGTTGATTTGATCTTAAAAGAATATATACAATTTAATTTGTTTTTTCTTTCTTTTAAAAATTCAATATTTTTGTCTTCTCATTTTATATTCTCTCACTTGATTATTTTCTGAAATCTTTCTGGTGGTCGAGAGTTCCTCACGGTGGCCCAACAAATGATATCAGAGTCAATAGTTAATCGGTTTGGACCAACAATTGGTATCAGAGTTAATGGTTGGTTAATCGGTCTGGCGGCGTATCTCGTGGTGTGATGTAGCAGTGTGATGGACGAATACTCAAATATAATGGAGGAGCTAGAAAGAGGGGGAGTTGATGCTTGATGTGGAGATGACTCACACTTAAGGGGGAAATTGAGATTACAAGTGTGAGGAATAGTGTATAAAACTAGTCCCACATAGAAAAAATTAAGGAAGAGTGATGAATATATAAGATGAGAGATTCATTAACTTATTACCTTAAAATTTTTGAGTTGGATGTAGTGTTTTCTCATCTTTTATTATCTCTCTTGATTCAACGCAAAATTATGTACTAAACTTTACAAGCAAATAATTTTAAATTACTTTATTTTCTTAATAAAAAAGTACTCTTATTTGTATTCTAATATTTGTTTTTTTTTT
>NC_029775.3:2139582-2140460 GCF_000817695.3 Arachis duranensis | reverse complement strand
AATCGATGTTGGTGATTTAAAACCACCTTAATTTTTTAAATCTATCACATATCTTTGTTTAAATGTGATAGAACTTTCGAGTTTATAATTGAAATGATCTAGTCTTTTAAGTGTAATAAGATATGTTAATAATACTATTGTCATAATGTTGCGTTTTAGTATTTTGTGAAACTATTCTTAATCTAGGAAATTTAAATCCTAAAACACAAATTGTTGATATGTTTAAGAAGATAATTAGAAAAAATCACTTTAATACTAATGTGTGTATTTTGGAAATCATAATATTTTTTTCCCTATGAAATGAAGGATGAACCTAATGAAAATAGAAGATATATAGAAGACTAAGATATGGTGGTGGTGGTGCAAAAAGTGAAGAGAATGGCTCAAACTTATATAGAGGGACTCTTAAGAATATGGTTATAAATCCCTTTCTTTCTTTTCATTTTTTGCCTATCTTTTAAATGCGCTCAAATTAAATAGAGTTACTATTTAAGAAGCAAATCTACTTAATATATTAAAACTGAGTTTTTTTCCAACTAATAAAAGTGAGGTGTCAATTCATCATGAATTCATTTTCTGAAAAAATGAATGCACTATTTTCTCTTTTAAGATTATTTTATAAAAATATCTTTATTATACTTATACTATAATTAACATTTAAGTAATAATGCATAATTATACTAATTTATAGTTATATAAAATCAGTATTTAATGCATTATTAAACTACTTATCAATTATCAATCAAAAATATTTTTAATAATAATAATAATAATAATAATAATATGATAATGATACCAGTTATTAATAATCAATTTATATTTTTCTAAATAAATTTATTTTAGAAAAATATCTTTAATATAATTACATTACAATATTA
>NC_029775.3:2122349-2138199 GCF_000817695.3 Arachis duranensis | reverse complement strand
ATTTATATGTGTGTGAAAAAAATTTTATTTTTTATTAAGTCACAGTTGACCACAAAAGATACGAGTATCAGTGAGTATAATATTCAAAATATATCCGACATATAAATGCAACATCTTAACAAAATATCTATATTTCATACTTACAAACTTAAATACAAAAATATAACATATCATTAACATCATTTTTTATTTAACATATCATGTCATAGCATTTCCTATTTCGTATTAAAAAAAAAAACAAAAAACAAATGATGAATAAAATTCAAGAGTTAATAAATTAAAATTAAAAATTTCAGTAATTCTAATAACAAAACTTCGTTCATTAAAACATGATTATCCAATTATTGTAAAATGTTTGCAGTTCATCTGATTTTATTTTCACTATTTATATTTTCATAAGTGAGAGGAGAAGAGCTCACCATAAAAATTATCTTCTTTGAATTTTTTTTTTTAATCCCATGACTCAAATTTAGATCGGTGATTCAATGCTTAAATAATATCATGTCATAATCACAATTCACAAACAGATCCAGTGGGAAAAAATTTCCAGCCCAAGCAAAGTAAAAAAAAAAGTCCAATTCAATTAATATATATACTTTTGGTACTACAACCAAAAAAAAAAATAATAGTACTATGAGGATGTGATGTTGAATTTGATAATATAAAAATTGCTAAGAAATAATTTAAAGTAGGAATAAATTATAGAAATAATTTTTTAAAATTGTCTTATGTATAATTTTAAAATTGACAATAATACATGATAATTATGTTAGATTTGTTTATATTAAAGATTGTTTTTAAAAAATTATTGTTAAATTGGTCATACATTTTGTGAGAATAGTTGACAGGTAATAAATATGATATTCTTTAGCCAAATTATGAAGAGACATTTAACGTTTAGTACATGAAAATAACAAACAATTAGCTAATAACTATGTTATGCTAACATGATATGCACAAGGTAAGACCAAAAGAGCCACCGTTTCTACTAAAAAATGATGGAGTATCGGACTAATTCGTCGCGGATCTGAGCTCCATTTAAGAGTCTGTCGCTGGCCAATTAATGAGTTGACCACTCGACCAACTCAAGTTGATTAAAAAATGTGTAATTAACTACTACTTTTTTGGTACAAGTCATTTGGGTTTCGTTACTTGGTTTGGTCTTAATATTTTGTGATCCATAGGATATGATAACAATGTTATGGACCAACAAAAACTAATATGGACCTAAAGAAGCAGAAGAAGAAGAAAAAGAACAACAAACATAACAATAAATTATCGAAAAAAAAAACAATAATTACCATCCTTGTGAAGGAGACACCTCCAACGGGTCTCCAATTTTTGTCAAATTTTTTTCAAACTAGTTCGAAATGACCTCCCAATTACTCCTCTTCTCATCCACCCATATTTTTACTCAATTATATACCCAATGAAAAATATACTCAAATTATATATCCTATGGAAAATTAGTAGTGCATATAGGATCCGGATTCGTCTTGACTCAATTCGACTTTAAATAATGATTAGGTTTATTTTTAAAATTTTTATTCAATTCTAAACCGAATGAAATCATACTAACGGGTCTGAATTAAGCGGAGTTTAGATCTTGATAAATTTTATGTCAAAAATTATAATGCACTTATTTATAAAGAAGAAAAATCATACTTGTATATCCAGAAGTTGATATCCACATTTGAACTTGAATTTGTCCATAAATTCTAATTTCATTTTTCTTTGATCTATTTTCTAATTCAACAAATATGATTAAAAACATAATAATAAACTTAGAATTAATATAACATAATATTAGAATTAATTTAAAGTTCTCCTACGATGCACATGGGTTAGATGAAGCAGGATCCGCTTTGACCTGGATCCGACCCTAAATAATAACTTATTCTATTTTTTAGATTCTTATCCAATCCAAAACCGGGTGAAATCACACCAAATTAATTCTAAAATATTTGGATCCAAATTTTCATTCAACTTCTAAATATTTCCAAAATAGACAAGATATAAATATCTCTCGTGCAACAATTTTTTAGGTTTGAATTTCTTATTTCATTGCATGTGTTTATCAAAAAAATAAAATATTTAAATTAAAAAAATAAAAAATCACTAAAGTTATTTAAAATATTCCCATTAAATTTTTTTTAACATGAGTAAGTTTGTTGTTATCAAATTAAAATATATCATTCATTTGACTTATATCTATTTACATTTTAAATTAGAAAATTTTAAATTTATAATAATTTGATTATTTTAGATTATTTCAAAAAACAATTACATTCACCCTAAATTTTAAATCTAAATCACTAAACTATAAATTTTAAACTGTAAATTGTAAATCGTAAATTCTTACGCACAAACCCTAACCCTAAACACTAAACCTTTTTATAATCACCAACCTTCTACTATAAATCCTAAACCATACACCTAAACACTAATCACTGAACTCTCACCATAAATCATAAAACCTAACTAATAAATCATAAATCCTGAAATTTAAACCCTAATCAATAACCCTAACACAACTAATTACTAAACCCCCTACAACTAATATTCACCGCCTAAATCGTATATCATAAATCATAAATCCCAAAATCTAAAGCCTAAAACGTAAATCCTAGTGTATTGATTTTTTCTACGAATGAAAGATAGTTTTGTAAGCTTTTAAACGATATCATTTTTGTGAAAAACAAAATTTTGTGGAGAAAGTTATGGAAATGAAAAATTGATACTTAAAATTGTGAAGCAGGAACTAAAAACTGGTTGCAGTAAGCTCTCTAGGCATTTTGCCAAATTTTTGAAAAAACGCCCATCCACGCGTACACGTGGCGTGGCATTTTGACGACGCATGCGCGAGAAGCATGCATACGCGTGTGTGCATTTTCACGTGTACACGTGATTTGTTGTACGCTCCACGCGTGCTCGTGGCCTACACATACGCGTGGCTGCTGCCTGCTGCAAAAACCGATTTTGACTATTTTAAACCAAATTTTCACTTCTAAACCTCTATTTTCTTCCTTTTAAGACTTATAGTATAGTACTAAGTTCAGTAGATAAGCGAAACTAGAAAAATAGGATAACTTGAGAGTGAAGTAAGATATAAATGATGGCTTATATGATGAATGAATGTGAACTCTATGTATAGACTCTTGGAGATGCGCGACGAGAGACAGTCTAAGGTTTTCGGACTTGTCGGGTTGGCTGGATAACCGACAGATGACCCCATCAGCCATAGGACAGGCATACATCATGTGCATTTGTTTGTTTTGATTGCTATGCATTACCTGAGTAACTGAGTTTGCCTAACTGTATGTATACATCCTGCTACCTGCTACCTGCTATACTTGCTACTTGCACTATCTGCCTATTACTTGTGCGTGAACTTGTTTGGTTGCTTGTCTTTGCTGAATTGTGGATGACGGAGGAACGGAGGAAGGGTGAAATGGTTTGATGATAGATTAGGTTTAAGATTGAGTGAGTTTAGGCAGGTTTAGTATACCTACCCATATTTATGGCTTCCGTTTAAAAATTAAGTTTTACAATTATATGATGGAGTTCTAGAATTTTCTCTGTCATTCCCGTGACTTTATTTATTATACGCGTGGCACCTTTACCATGTTGAGAACCTCCGGTTCTCACCCCCATACTGTGTTGTTGTTTTCAGATGCAGGTCGAGTGGCTCCTCGTTAGGCGTCTGGATTCTTGAAGCGGAGTAGTCCTTGGCTATTTTGGGCTTTACGTTTGTATATATATGACTCATGTACATGCACTTAGCTTGCTCTCCAAGAAACTTGATTATTTTGTTCCTCTTAGAGGTTACAGGAGAGTTAGAATTTTATTTCTGTATTTTAGGCATTTGGGGATACTTGTGTATATTTATATATATGTAAATATTTTCTCCGGGCAGCCTTGGCTTCGCAGGCTGAGTCAGGAGCTAGTTATGCTGTATTCTTGGTCCTCTTTTCTCTCTCGCTTATTTTATATCTTGAACTTTTAAGTTTCTTAGCACGCAGGTAGCTCCGTTCTCTGAGTGTTGTGCATTTTATTTTACGAATTTTTGTTTTACCCATTTTTCAAAACTCCTAGTTTATTATATTCTTTCTATTATTATATATATGTATTTTATTTTTAGAGGTCGTAGCGTCTCGCCATTTTTATTTTACATCCTAGGTGTAAAGCTCTATGTGGTAAGGTGTTACATTATGAACATATTATAAATTATTATTATTAACTTTTAACTTAATCCAACTCTATAAATATACGTCAGAAGGCCTTAATAGAAGCCATTAAAGAGAAAATATTGTGTGTGACTTCAACCTAAGCTATATTTTTTAATTTTAAAAATTAGAAGATATGATGAAGATTGCAACAAAGATAATATTTGTGATGATTCTTCTTACTTTAGTAGTCACCAATAGTATTTTTTTATCTTATATTTTTTTTTTCTTTTGATATCTAAATTATTTTATTACCAACGACCAATTAATTTTGTTTACAACTGTGATTGTCTCCCTTAGCATAATTTTTAATTACATTACTTCAATATCAAAAGTCAAAATGAAATCCACAAGAAAGGAGTCTAGTGTGGCACTACATCTTTAAACGAAATAAATTTTGGTTGATATAATATAACATGTGTTTATACTTTCTTTTTTTCCCTCTAAAAAGATACTTTTATATAAATTTTAGAAAATTTACATACGACTTTTAAAAAATGATGATTTCAATAAGAACAAAATTAAGATGTTTTTAGTTAAACTAACCAACTTTTTGTAAAAAAAAAAATCCAAACCAGTACTTAATTACAACTGATGAACAAATTAGTCACAATTTATTACTAACAAATTTGAGATCCTGCATTATATTATATGACCAAACCCTCTAATCCTTTTGGCCCCTTTCTTAAAAAAAAAAATATTTAAGTAAGGTAGATAGATTGAAAATTTTGATTATTTTATTTTCGTCAACATTACATCATTGACTATTTTCTTGATTAATTAACATTTAATTTTAGTCTATCAAAAAATATTTTACCGATTACATTTTTTTAGAAAAAATTGATCTAAACCAACAATTAGTTATAACTACATAAATAAATCATAATTGATTACCAACAAATTTTAGATCATGCATTATATTTTTACCAAAATCCCCTAGTCATCTTGGTCCCTTTCAAAAAAAAAAAAAACTATTTAAGTAAAGTAATCAAATTGAAAATTTTATGATTTTATTCTAGTCAACATTACGACTTTTCTCTTGGTTAATTAAGATTTTAGTCTATCAAAAGATATTTTACCTATTATATATATTTCTTTTTACCTAAAGAACATTACAAATAAATCAAATCTACAGTAGTTATTGTTATTATTATAATTATTATTATTATTATTAAATAATTTTTTAATTTTCAAGTAATTATCACTTTATTTATATGCACACATAATAATGGGAGAATATGGTCAACTTTGGTTGTTACAAACTAAGAATAGAAAGAATTAATTAAAAAAGATCCACAATTAAATATTTTATGAATATATTATAAGTTATTGTTAACTTTTGACATTAATCCAACTCTATAAATATGCATGAGATTGTATTTTTAAATTCAAAAAATTAGAAGATATGGTGAAAATTGCAACAAAAATAACATTTGTAATAATCGTTCTCGCTCTAGTAGTCACCAATGGTATTTTCTATTTCATCTCATATTTTCTTTCAATATTTAAATTATTGTATTACCAAAGACCAATTAATCTTATTTATAATTGTGATTGTCTCCCTTAGTATAAATTTTAATTATGTTATTTCAATATCAAAAAGTCAAAATAGAGTCCACAAAATAAGGAGTCTACTCTGGTAGTACATGTTTAAACAAACTCAATTTTGGTTGATATAATATATTTGTACTTTTTTTTTTCCTCTAAAAGGATTCTTTTCTATAAATTTTAAAAAATTTACATACGGCTTTTAAACAACGATATTTTTAATTTGAACAAAAATATGACACTTTTAGTTAAACTAACAATGTGAATTTTTTTCAAAAAACTATATAACAGGTTTTAATAAAATATTTATTTGAAACAGCATCTATTAAAAATAATATTAATTTCTAATTAAAAACTTTTTAAAACCAATCCAGGCACATTTAATTTAATTTTTTCTTCTTCCTCTATGTATGTGTTTGTTAAAATATTGTAAATTGTTTATGATAATCAAATTATATTAGTAATGATTATTTTTTTTTTATCTCTTTGTAGGGTTTGGTCTCCGAAAAATACCACAAAGGGTGGTGCCTCAATTTTGTCCTAATGATTGTGTAACTTTTATATTTATTTGCCATCCGAAAGTTCCAACGTGTGTGAATGGAAAATGTGTATGTGTAGGGTTAGACAATAATAATTCAAGCACAAAACAAGAACACCACGATGACAAAGATGGTGAAAAATCAAAACTATTAGACTAGTATATGCATATCGTTATGAATGCGTATTTGGGGCTTTTAGACTAATAATTAAATTTTGAGACAAATTTTAGTGTATATCTAGTATAATAATAAAATAAAATTTTCAATAATAAAATTCTTAAAATTTAATAATATGTTATTACCTTTAGATGCAAAATAATTTATGATGTCTTATATAATTATATATTAGGATGAAATTAGAGTAAAGACTGAATCCAGTTTCTATCTAATTTTATGAAAGATAACGCAATTTTTACATATAAAAAAAGATACTTCGATCCCCGACATTATTAGTTTTAGACAATAAAAATTTCCATTAAAAAAATCATCAAATTGTAACGATAACTAATTTTGTAGGGATTATTTGATAACATGTTTATTTTTTAAAAAAATACTTTACTAGTAATGGTCAAATGAAAATGGGCCATTGCTAAAAATAGTGTCAAAAAAAAATAATTATAGTATAAACATCTTTAAAAAAATACTATTATACAAAAAATTGACTTAGAAAAAAAAATTAAAGAAAGTGAAAGTAACAAGAATCCGTACCCTTATCGTTAAGAATAAATTGATTTAGTTAAAGGACTTTGAGCAAAATTCTTTTTAAGCTTGTGAGATCAAGAAGATTTTTTCCTAAAATAATCAAGATATTTATATTACTTTAATCAATGTCTACATTGGTTATTTGTTTAGTTTAAGATGCACAATTATCTTACTCATTCATCATACCCCACTTAGTAAAAGTAACATATATGATTCATAAGTCCCCGTTGGATTTGGATGAAAGTCGTTATAAAAATATTTATTTATTTATTTGATAAGGTAGAGATGTTCCTTAATCACCATAAATGTGTATTGAATAATTAGTCTATGAAACTCTCATCGAAAATAATTGTTTCCTTTCGTGCTAAGTATTATACTTCTATTTACTATTAATTTATTATGATACTTATTACAATGCAATTGCTCTCTCCTAGATCCAGATAATACTCAAATTTATTTTTTAAAATTACGTCATTTTTTTAATTAGTCATAGAAAGATTTTGTAAGTCATATTAAAACTATAAATATATAAAAGTGAAATCCATTCTTTCATTAATTAGATGATGATGTGTTACGATAAGGGTAAGGATCACGTAACATGATATCAGCAATACGAATATCCAATCTGACCAGCAAAAGGTTAGATTAAGATCGGAGTAGGTTGAGCTGTGTAACACTCTACCACATAGAAGTATAGAACCCTATGCTTAAGTCATAAAATAGAGATAGCGAGATATCACGGCCTCTAAAAATAAAATTTAATATATATAGTAGTATAAAAAATATTTATAACTAGGAGCCTTTAAAGAAAAATGGGCAAAACAAAATCGTTAAATTAAAAAGCGCGATACTCCGATCGATAACGTAATGAAACAGATAAAGGATAAGCTAACGCGAGTATATAAACAAGAGTGTGTCAAAAGTACGGATATCCAAAACTCAAGAGCTGGTTTGCGAAGATAACCGGTCCGAGCATAGCAATATATATATATAAGTAGGGGTGTTTGCGGTACGGTTTGGTTCGATTCTTAAGAGAAAAGTCATCCGATCCGATCGTCCAATTAAACTACGGTTCGGTTTGGTTCGATTTTTTTAATCAAAGCTATCCAAACCAAACCAAACCAATTAAAATCGGTTTGGTTTGGTTCGGTTTGTTCAGTTTTTTTAATCAATTAAAAAAATACTACCATTCTATTTCACAAAGTCATAACATTGAAATCGACAAGCACAAATTCACAATAGCTAACAAAGTCTTGGTCTAATGAAATTTAAGGATAAAAAGAATTTAAATACGACAATTAAAGAAGTTTAAAAGTTCAATAGTCAACGCAACTAAAAATAAAAATAAATTTCCATTAAAAGATAGCCAAATTATAGTGTCTTCTCCAATAAAAGCTAAACTTCTTAACGCAAACCAACCTGAAATTAAAAAGCAGTTACATAATAAGAACAACAATTATAATAATAATATAAGACTAGTAAAAAAACATTCTAATTTAGTTATATATTCTAATAATAAAGAGAACAATAGAGTTCAAGCAAGAAAATACTCTAAACATGAAATGAAATAAAACATGGGGCAATCTGATTGAAAAATTTTCAAAGTCCAATAGAGTTCAAATCAACCCCAAAAGACCTATGAACAAGAAGAAGGCTACTATCTTCCTCGAGATTGATCGAGTCCTTGAACTTTCCATAGAAAATCTTCTTCAGTTCAGCCATCTAAGCAACCACATATTGTTTCTCCTCGTCAAGCTTTGTCAGTTTATGGCTTGTCACTTCTTTCATGTTTTCTATCCTATTCTCAACTTCATCCTTTGGCACATGTGCAAAGACTTCACCTATTTGAAACCGAACCACATCTTGGTGGAGTAAAAAACTATGCTGTTTACAAAACTGCATAAAGCCATAAATAAATACATGCAACAAAAAAAATTAAATTTAGTGCCAATTTACAAAATCAAGATTCTTTTTACAAAATCAAGCAATTTACTAAATCAATATCTTGTTTACAAAATCAAGCAATTTACAAATTCATTAAACAACCAGCAATAATACCAACAAAAGTAATTCATATCATATAAAATCAAGATCATGTTCTCATTATTCAAATTTAGTTTACGATATTGATTTCAATTTAACCCTATAAAGATCCAGAAGCTCCAAGACATACTAAATCATACTAAATCACTTCAAAAGTAATTCGGTAATTCAACACTCAACAGAACAGCAAAACAAAACACAACAGAGGTAGTTTCAGTAACTCAACAGCATAAAACAAACCAGAAATAACATTGAAATTAAAACAACAATATAATTGGCACCAAATTTTTAAAACTCACCTGACTGGGTGCTGTGTTGAATCAGTGACTGGGTGAAAACAAATCAACAATGCATTTGTCTGTAAGTATTAACATGGAAAAAAAGGCTATAAATCAACAAAACTTAGCAACAAATCAACAAAGAGACATCAAGTAGCAACAAATCAACACTAATGAACAGAATTTACCAGTAAACAGCAAATGGTACTAAACATTACCTGAATCGGTGGCTCAGGCTCCATATTGACTTGGGAGGAAGGCTGAGTGGGAGACTGGGAGGTGCTGCCGTGCTGGGTTGAACTGATGGATTAGGGTGGTGGCATCTCAACGGTGGCGGCGTGGTGCTGTGCTGCCGTGTCGAGTCGGTCGGTGGTGGCTTCGTGTTGGCCTGATGTACGACGGCGTGGCTTCGTGTTGGCCTGATGTGCAACGGGCCGAAGGCTTCGCGGTGGTGGGTGGCTGGCTGCGCTCGCCCATAGTTTCGTTTGGGGCTGGGGGTCTGGGGGGTGGGGTTAGTAATGTTTAGGGTTTTTTTCCTAACCGGTTCGATTCGGTTCGGTTAGGATTTTCAGATTCAAAACCAAAAATCAAACCGAACCGTACAAAAAATAGCAAAATCAATTTTTTTCGGTTTTTCGGTTATCAGTTAATTTGGTTTTCGATTTTTTCGGTTAAGTTCGTCGGGTTAGTTCGGTCCAGATCGATTTTGAACATCCCTAGGACTAAGGAACCCAAAAGAAACCCAAAAGACAAGTACAGAACCTGTTTCTCCAAAATAACTTTTAAGAGGAGTCAAAACAGTATATATGTATATAGTGGAGATAATTAGTGTTGAGTTAAGAAATTAACTAAATTAATTAGTGATGACAAACATTATTTTTGGCAAAATAAATAATTAGAGTTGTTAAATTAATAAGTACACATTGCTAATTATTTATGTTATGTTGCAGGCCATAATTCAATTTTGGCAGCCCAAGTTGAATGAATAACAAAACAAAGCTAATGGACTGAATGGAAAGTGTGAATAAAGACAAGCCCAAGTCATTCATATCAAACAAATTCATCAAAGAAGCATAGCAAGGCACTACGGGCCAAAAAGAGAAGAACCTGATCCAAGCTTGAAATTGTTTTCAATTTCCCACCATCTTGCTCCAACTAAAGCAACGTTCCTCTCCTCTCTAATCAAGTCACATCAAGACTTCAGTAAAGTAAGAAAGAGAAAGAGAAGAAAAGCTTCCTCCATAAGCCAGTAACCAAAGAAGCAAGAAAGAGAAAATCTAAGCTTGAAGCACAGAAGCTAAAGTAGAAAATCTAATACAAATCAAGCTTAAGAAAGGTAATCCATCTCATCTTGCATGCATCAGATCTTCATCCTTTCTTTCCTACTCTCTGTTCTATCCGAAAATGGCATTCAAAGAAAAAGTTGATCTCTTCACTGCTACAAATCCACGGTCACAAGAGATTCTTGAGGACCAAGTTGCATCTCTATGGTTCAGATTTGGTTGACCATTGGAAAACAATTTCGGTTACTCCTTCATGGCTTTCGGTCAAGTTGGAAAAGTCAGAAGAAAAGGTTCTATTTTGATGATTGAGAAGAAAAAGTGAGCTTGTGGGTTGGTGAAGCTCAAGGCTCAAGATGTTGACCTTGGAGGAAGAACCAAGGAACATGCAAGGAGATAAAAAGAAGCTTATTGTTCATTCTGAAGCAAGGAGAGATAACCAGTGAACTTGAGGTGTTTGTTCTGAGAGAGCTCTTTGAAGAAGTTCAACTAACTGGACAGTGTAACCTATTCAAATGTGTATTCCGCCAGTATGAAGAACTAAATCAGAGGCTTGCTAATCTGGTTTTTCGCATAGCACAGAGGCTGTTGATGAAGTCAATCTCCTTCATGTTTTTCTGATTGTGATGTACTTTTCTAAGCTTATCTTTCTGTAATCTCTTGAGAGAAAAGGCATTATGAGAAAGCTTGAGAAAAAGGCAAGAGTTGAAAAAGGCTGAGTGAAACACTTGAGAGAAAAGCCTAGAGTTATTTTCTGATTTCTTTAGGTTGATTAAGTGTCTTGTATCTTGTACCTGTTGGTATCCTATTCTTAGTTGGGATAGCACTAAGAGTGAATAGTTGAGTGTTAGCATAGCCAATGTCAAGTTAGGTTAGAACTTGAGTGTGAAATTGATGTCTGTAATACTGTTAACTATAGTGAAATTCTTCCATAGTTGTGGAGGAGACTGGATGTAGGTTGCATAGCACAAATCAACCGAACCAGGATATATGCTGGTGTTAGCTTTTTCTTCTCTGTCATGTTGTGTTTTCTGATATTCATGAGACAAAAATAAATTGTCTCATAAATTTCCGCTGCTGAGTTCAAACAGAATCAGATTTGTAACTTTGATTAAAAAGGGTCAAAACAGCAACTTAAAAGGTAGGCATAGATTCAACCCCCCCTTCTCTAAGCCTACCACAACCTTCAATTGGTATCAGGAGCTAAGGTCTCAAGAATCAAGCTTAACAGCTTGGAGCAAAGATCCAATGGCGAACAACCTGGGCACAACCACAGTTGCCTACACCCTCACTGAAGGCTAGTCAAACAACCGGCCACCTTTCTTTAACGGAAAGAACTACTCCTACTGGAAAGAAAGGATAAGGATCTTCATCCAATCCATTGACTACAACCTATGGAAGATCGTTGTGAGTGGTCCCAAGATCCCAACAAAAACAAGTGTTGATGGAGTGGTGACTCCGAAAGAAGAAGCTGAATGGAATGAAGATGACAAGAAGAAGATAGAACTGAACGCTAAAGCAATCAACCTTTTTCACTGTGCTATCAGCTTTGAAGAATACCGGAAGGTGTCTAGATGCAAGACAGCCAAAGAAATCTGGGAAAAACTCCAGGTTATACATGAAGGCACTAAACAAGTCAAAGAAACGAGGATTGATATGCTGCGAAAAGAGTACGATATGTTTAGCATGAAGGATGGAGAAAGCATTGATGAAGAGTTTGAGAGATTCTCAATCATAATCAACAACCTTGATGCTATAGGTACAAACTATGCAGAACAAACCTTGGTGAGAAAACTCCTTAGAAGCCTCACAAAAGAGTGGGAAAACACTGCCACTGTCCTAACCGAGAGTAACAATATATGTCCCATAACCTATGATGAGCTGAGAGGAAAACTCCTTGCCTATGAAGCCACACACACAAACACAGACTCAAAGAAAAAGGGAATAGCCCTCAAGTCACAAATAGAACCGAAAAAGAGTGAGTCTAGTGATGGTATTTCAGATGACAAGCTTTTGTTTTTTGCTAGGAAATTTAGAAGGATGATGAAAAGCAAGGGCAAATACAAAGGTTCAAGTTCAAAGGAGCAAAAGATAGACTTGAGCATGGTGACGTGTCATCATTGCAAGGAAACTGGACACTTCAAGTCAAACTGCCCAAAACTCAAAAAGGAGGACAAAGGAAAGAAGGAAAGGAAGAGAGTACTCATGATAGCTAGGGAGGATCTTGAGAATGACTCAAATGAAGAAGAAGAATCTGAAGGAGATGACAAGGACTGTTTCATGGCTGGAAACAACAATCTTGATGAGGTAAACTATTATGATTTAACCATTGAAGACTTGCATGCTATTATTGATGATCTCACTTTAAATACATCAAAACTGCTTGACAAATATAATGAGTGTAGATCTGAAAGAGATGTGTTAAGAGCTGAAAATGAATTTTTAAAGGAAAAAGTAAAGGAAACTGAATGTGCTTCAGACATCATTGAAGAAAACAGATTTCTAAAATCTGAACTTGAAAAATTAAAAGGAAAGCACATTGTGGATCCTTCTCATGAGTTGATTGCTGAAAATGAAAGATTAAATGATAAAATTAAAAGGCTGAATGGTGACTTAGCAAAATTTGCTCAAAGTTCTAGTAACTTGGATAAATTACTTGCAAGTCAAAGACCTTTATTTGAAAAATCTGGTTTAGGCTACATAGCCAAGGAAGATGCAGTTTCTAATATTTCCTCTATAAAGTTTGTGGCTTTTTCATCAAATACCAAAACTATACCAAACAAAGTTGGTATTGAAAATGCTCTAACATTTGAAAAAAAATTTGATGAAGTATACACAAGTGAAACTGAGCATTCACCAAAAACTAAACCGAGTTCAAACCGGCCAGGTTTGGGTTACATTTCAAAAAATGAGGATGATTTCAAGAAACCACCATTTTACTACAAAACCTCATTTTCGAAAGGTAAAAATATTCAAAAAAATTATGGTGAAAACATTTTTGCAAAGAGGAATAATTATAACAAAAATCAGTTTGTCAAAAGAAATGCATCTCCTCCAAAAACCAGAAAATTTCAACCATTTAATCACTTCAAGCAATTTAACTCACCCAAGTTTCAGCGACACACACCAGAAAATCATTGTGTTAATTGCAAAAAATTTGGTCACTCATATGCACATTGCTTCATTGAAAAGAGAGTTGTAGGAAACAAGGTTTACAATGTTGTTTGTGATTTCAATGCACTTGGGCAACCAAGATGGATTAACTTCAAAGGATCCAAATTAATTTGGATACCTAAGGCTACTTGAAACTCATCATGCAGATTTGCCTAGCATCCAAGAACAAAAAGGACATGTGGTACATGGATAGTGGATGTTCAAGGCACATGACTGGAAGGTCAACCTACTTCATCAAACTAAATAGGTATGACGGAGGTTTTGTGACCTTTGGAGATGATGGCAAAGGTAAAATCATTGCAGTTGGAAAAGTAGGTAATGAGCAATCTACTTTCATTGATGATGTCTTTTAGTTTGTGGTTTAAAGCACAATCTTTTGAGTATTAGCCAGCTGTGTGATTTAGGATATTTAGTTGTTTTCAAAAGACTTGAATGCTGTGTTGTTAATGAAAAAACAAATGAAGTGATGTTTGTTGCCAAGCGTTTCAATAATATGTATGGACTCACTCTTGATGAACTAAAGGATCAAAATGTAGCTTGTCTTCACTCTAAAGAATCTGAAAAGTGGTTGTGGCACAAGAGATTGGGTCATGCAAGTATGTTTCAAATAAACAAACTTGTAAAGAAAGAATTAGTAAGAGGTCTTCCTTTGATAAAGTTTGACAAAGACGTCACTTGTGATGCTTGCCAAATGGGAAAACAAACAAAAAGTTCTTTTAAACCAAAGGAAGACATCTCTACTAAAAAACCACTTGAGTTGCTACACATTGATTTATTTGGTCCAACAAGAACTCAAAGTCTAGGTGGTAAACATTATGGTTTAGTAATTGTGGATGACTTCACTAGGTTTGGTTGGGTTTTATTTCTTGCACATAAAAATGAAGCCTTTTCGGCCTTTGAACCTTTTTGTAAGAAAATTCAAAATGAAAAGGATTTGAAAATCTCTTCTATAAGAAGTGATCATAGAACTGAATTTGAAAATAATTTATTTGAATCCTTTTGTGAGGAATTTGGAATATCTCACAACTTCTCTTGTCCAAGAACACCACAACAAAATGGTGTTGTGGAAAGAAGAAATAGAAGTATTCAAGAGATGACAAGAGCTATGCTTTGTGAGAGTAATGTTCCAAAATTCCTTTGGGCTGAAGCGGTTAACACAGCTTGCCACATTTTGAATAGAACAATCATAAGGAAATTTTTGAAGAAAACCCCTTATGAACTTTGGAAAGGCTATCCACCAAACTTAGATTACTTGCACATCTTTGGATGCAAATGTTTTGTTTTAAATAACAAAGAAAATTTGGGAAAATTTGATCCAAAGGCTTATGAGTGTTTGTTTGTAGGATATTCCACAACTAGTAAAGCATATATGGTTTATCATCAAGATGCTAGAATTATTGAGGAGTCCATACACGTTACATTTTGTGACACTAACTTGGTGCAAAGCATTTTGGAAGATTGTGATGCAGGAAATCAAGCTCAAAAGGAGGATGAAACTGCTCAAGATCATGGAAAAGAAAATTCTGGACAAGCTGAACCAGAAACAGCAAATACTGAAAAATCAAGAGACAATTCCATTTTGTCTCATGAATCTGAAGGAAATTCTGCAGAAAGCAGCACACAGAATTTCTTGGTGACTGAATCCGATCCAAGTCCACCAGACCTCGTGAATGGAGATTCTTGAAGAATTATCCTGAGGAATTTGTCATTGGGGACGTCTCTCATGGAGTGCAAGCTAGGTCTTCCACTAGAAAGGCAAATGAAGGTTCAAACATTGCCCTTCTTTCACAAATAGAGCCTCAAAACGTCAGGAAGCCCTTAGTGACCCCTCATGGATTAAAGCTATGGAGGATGAGCTTCTTGAGTTTGAAAAGAACCAAGTGTGGACTTTGTTTCCAAGGCCAAGTGGAAAGAAAGTGACCGGCACCAAGTGGATATTCCGGAACAAGTTGGGAGAAGATGGTTGCATTGCAAGAAACAAGGCAAGGCTAGTGGCACAAGGATATGACCAAGAAGAAGGAATAGACTTTGATGAATCCTTTGCCCCTGTTGCCCAAATG
>NC_029775.3:2106998-2122300 GCF_000817695.3 Arachis duranensis | reverse complement strand
CCTGGTTTTGAAAATAAAGAGCATTCTAATCATATTTTTAAATTGTCTAAAGCTCTTTATGGTTTAAGACAAGCTCCTAGAGCTTGGTATGAGAGACTTAGCTCTTTTCTTTTGAAAAATGGTTTTCAAAGAGGCACCACTGATACAACTCTATTTATCAAGAATTCAAATGATTCCTTTATTTTAGTCCAAATATATGTTGATGATATTATTTTTGGATCAGTTAATGAATCCCTTTGTTCTGAATTTGGAAAACTCATGACAAGCGAATTTGACATGAGTATGATGGGTGAACTTAACTTTTTCCTTGGGCTGCAAATTAAACAAACTGAAAATGGTATTTTCATTCATCAAGAAAAGTATGCCAAGGAATTAGTCAAAAAATTTGGCCTTGAAAATGCCAAACCCATGGGAACTCCCATGCACCCGAATTCTAAATTAGATAAGGGAGAAAATAAGAAAGATGTTGATGAGACTAGGTATAGAGGAATGATTGGTTCTCTTATGTACCTAACTTCCTCTAGACCCGATATTGTGCAAAGTGTTGGATTATGTTCTAGGTTCCAATCCAAACCAAAAGAGTCACATCTTTCGGCTGTTAAAAGGATCATTAGATATGTTCATGGCACATCCAATGTTGGTCTTTGATGATTTTTCTGTAGTTGGTTATTGTGATGCAGATTTTGCTGGTGATAGAGTTGATAGAAGGAGCACTTCTGGTTTATGTTGCTTCCTTGGGAAGTCCTTAAATGTATGGTCAAGTAAGAAGCAACCAACAGTGGCCCTTTCCACTGCAGAGGCTGAGTATATAGCTGCTTCTTCTTGTTGTTCTCAGCTCTTATGGTTAAAAACACAGCTTGCTGATTACAAAATAAAGGCTGAAAATATACCCTTGATGTGTGATAATATGAGTGTCATTAATATTTCTAAAAATCCAGTTTTGCACTCTAGGACTAAGCATATTGAAGTGAAATTTCACTCATTAAGAGAACATGTCCAAAAGGGGGATATTTGCATTCAATTTGTTAAATCAGAGGAGCAATTAGCAGATATTTTTACAAAACCATTAGCCGAGGATAGATTTTGCATGCTTAGGACGTGTCTAGGAATTTTGAGTTATGATTCCTTATTTGAAAAGTGCTGATGTATTTGCTAGAGCTTTTTGTCTCATGAACAGGTATGAGACAATTCTGGGGAGATGATGAATGCTTCCCTCAAGTCAGCGTGTTCTGGGCTTATTGCCAGCGAAAAATCAATCTGGGCCAACCTCTATTCAGATCTGGGTAGTCCTATGTGATTCATTAATTCAAACCACATCTGGGCCCAATATGAATGTTACATTCTTGCTTTCTTATTTTTGTGTGTTTAAGTTTCTTCAAAATTTTTTGTGGCCCGAAAGTTTTTTTTTTGGCAAACTTAATTTTTTTGACTTTGGTCCAAAAGGAGTTTCAATTTAATGCTGATTGCCTTTCAAAATTTAAAATTAATCTTTTAAAAATCAAATAAAATCTTTTCCTTTATGATGTCATGTCTTGTCAAGTCTTTTCAAATGGTGATGCAGTTGCATGGTTTTGGAAATTTGCTTTTGGGTACGGTTACCAACACTCCCTCTCTTCCCTCCATAACTTCTCCTCAACCCTTCGGTTTCTTCCCTCTCACACCACTATCTCTCTTTCATCAAAGGCATCAATTTAACCAAAATGAGGAAGAAAGTCATTGCCAAAAGAGCACCTCGTGAGAAAATCCATAAACTTCCAAGTTTTCCTAGACCATCAACCCGTTCTCAAGACACCAACTTCACTCCCTCACCTTCTCCTCCTACCTCTCCTCCTCACTGTGACCCCATGGCTTGGACCAAGAACACTCCAAGGTTCCCTGCCTCTGCCAAGCTGACGCCACCACCGAAAGTCACACCATCAAAGCCAGAGTCATCAAAACCAAGTTCATCCAAAGAGAAGCGACCTGCAGCACCAGAACCTCCACCTGAGTCCACACAACCAAAGTCTAGGTCTATTCCATCACGGTCTCAAAGAGGTAAAACTCGAGTTCCTCTCATATCTGTTAGAGAACCAGGCATTGATCCCTTTGCTCACAAATCACACTTGAGAGAAAAGCCTAGAGTTATTTTCTGATTTCTTTAGGTTGATTAAGTGTCTTGTATCCTGTACCTGTTGGTATCCTATTCTTAGTTGGGATAGCACTAAGAGTGAATAGTTGAGTGTTAGCATAGCCAATGTCAAGTTAGGTTAGAACTTGAGTGTGAAATTGGTGTATGTAATACTGTTAACTATAGTGAAATTCTTCCATAGTTGTGGAGGAGACTGGATGTAGGTTGCATAGCACAAAGCAACCGAACCAGGATATATGCTAGTGTTAGCTTTTTCTTCTCTGTCATGTTCTGTTTTCTGATATTCATGAGACAAAAATAAATTGTCTCATAAATTTCCGCTGCTGAGTTCAAACAGAATCAGATTTGTAACTTTGATTAAAAAGGGTCAAAACAGCAACTTAAAAGGTAGGCATAGATTCAAACCCCTTCTCTAAGCCTACCACAACCTTCAATTAGTATCCAAGTAAGTGCATAAAACCAAAATAAAGTCTCAAGAGCTAAGGATCTTCGCTAATCCAGAAGTCTCAAACATGTCTCAGTGAAAAAACTCACATCCTGCATCTGAAAACCACAAAATTCGTATGGGTGAGCACCGGAAGTTCTCAGTATGGTAACATTACCCACTTATCTAACATGTAATGTCCTAAGAAAGCTAAAGGCAATCCTAGGACTTCCAACAGATAATCAAAGCTTATAAACAGACTAAACCATAAATGAAATAGGCAACTGGCTAAAGATCTTCAGTCTAACTAACACTCCCCTTTCCAAATCCTTCGAACCTCCCAGCCGCCATAAGTAATTTGATATCGCAATCACATTTATATCAAACAAGGAAATGCACAAATAGGAAGCAGATACGGTATTTAGACAATTAGCAAGTATTATGCAGTCAATTAGGCATTCCAAACAATTCACATATAATGTATATGATGTATGCCTGTCCTAGTGGCTGATGAGTCTCATCTGTCAGTTGTTATAAAGCCAACCCGACAAGTCCTGGTAACTAACCATTGGACCGTTCCTCTGTCGTGCATCCCCAACTCGAGTTATTCTCAATCATAATTATCAATACATATACACAACACCCACACTGCACTGGTGTTTATCCACATGGGCTAGCTCATCCGAAACTTTCATAGTGTCCGGCCACACTTACAACATGGGGCTAGCAGAGTATCGAGTCTCCACCTGGAGCACGTGGTGGCTAGCCACAACCTTCACCCAGGCAAACTCGTATCTCAGATAGTGGAAATGCAACATTCACATTTCATTCAAAAAGCATATATGCAATCGTACTTAGCCATAATTCAATAATAGCTCAACCATAATTCAATAATAACTCAGCCATAATTTAGCAATATCTCAGCCATTCGACTCATAATACAATCCATAACCAGCCACAATTTATTAACAATTACAGCCCTTCGGCTCATGGCAAATAAAGCACTTCCACCATCGCCATCAACACCCCATACAATTATCCTTAATCATAATTCATCATTAATTCTCCCCTTACTTCATCCACAAGTTGGCAAATTCCTAGCTTCTTACCATCGCTAGACATACTATAAGGATTTAAGACATAAATGGTGAGAATGGAGGTTTAGAAGTCTAAAATTCGGCTTTAAAAACTCAAAAATTAATTTTTTTTTGTGAAAATGGGGTAACGCGTGCGTGTCGCTTATGCGCACTCGTGGGAGGCCGAAAAGTAGAGCGACGCGTGCGCGTCGCCCATGCGCATGCATGGATGGCAGAAAAGTAGAGTGACACGTGCGCATCAGCCACGCGTACGCGTGGGTGCGTTTTATGCTCCTCGCACAAAACCAGCACAATACCAGCGCAACTCTCTGGATTTTTATACTGGGCACTTGCATTAGTACAACGACGCGTACGTGTCGGCCAGGCGCACGCATAGGGGGAGTGAAAATTGAGATTGATGTGTGCGCATCGGCCACGCGTGCGCGTGGAATTAATTTTCGCAAAAAAATTTACTAAGTTAAAAAGCTGCAGAATTACATTTTTGAATCCCAAACTTTCGACAGACATAACTTCTTCGTTTCAAATCATTTTCCATTCGTTCTTCGAATGGCATAAACATCTCGAATCCAATTTCATTTTTAAACAAGTTTGACACAAATCGGGGATCCAAAAATCAAGTTATGCTCCGTCAAAGTAGGCCAAAAATCATATTTCATACAAACCCACAAAAGTCTATTTTCAAAACAAACCAATTTCAACCCTTTTCAAAACCAACTAAAACTTACCAAAAATCAACCTTAACCCTCCTCAACTCATATGTTAAAATTTTTTATCAAATTCACAACCCACCAATCCACCATTTTAACCAATCTCAATAAAATAACTCAATTTCAAACACAATATCATGCTATATACCTTTCCTCATCTCAATTTCCAACAATACCACTTTCATCAACCATCAATACATACAATAAATATAATTCTCACCATGAACATGGTTCCACCCACAATTCAATCTCAACCAATCATTAGGCATATATCAAAACATGCATATCTCTCATGCATTATACAATCAAACATCAAAATCCACTAATCACATACATAACCACACAATTCATCTCAACCAATCAACAACATCAATAGTTCAAATCCTATCTTAGGGTTTCTAGCCTAAGTTTTCACACCACGTTATATTTTAGATACAAGAAACCGAAATCATACCTTGGCCGCTTTCCCGCTCAACCCAGAACACCTCCAAAGCACTTTTTCACAAGCTCTCAAGGCTTCAACACCTCCAAGAACAGATTTTTAGCACCCAAAAGCCCTTTTCCATACTTTTTAAAATTTTAATCAAACTCTAACACACATATATACACTTTTCTAAGCCACAATACCACATTCAAACATACCCCCTCAATACCCAAACATCATAAACCAATAAATTTCACTAGGATTAAAAATCTTACCATATCCAAGGATCAAACAGACAAGATTAAGCCTCTCCTAGTTGGGTCCTATAACATCCAAAAGCTCACAAATCTCAACATTTTTCACCTAAAATTTTGAAATTAAGGCTAGAATTCCAAAGCAGAAATCGTAACTTATCTCAAGAATAAATTTGTGAATTTTGTAGAGCTCGATGCGATGAACGCGTGATCGCAAACGGTACAGCAATTGAAGCTCCAGATTAAAAGTTATGGTGATTTGAAGATCAAGCAAGGGTTTATGTTCTTGGAAGAGTTTTCTTCCCTTACATGGCTGCTCAACGTGTTTGGGGTTTAAGAGAGGAGAGAGAGTATTGAATGAGGGTTTTAGGTTGAGCTTTGGTTAGGCCAAGGGCCCAATACGGGTCTGGTTCATCCGGTTTGATCTGTTCTGTCCAATTTGGGCTGATTTTCTAAAATTTGGTGTCAAAATTTTTGTTTTAATTTTCTTTCTATCATATTAAACTATAAAAATCTCATTTCTAATTTTCTATAATAAATTTTAATTTATGATTTAATTAGTCAATAATTAACCGAAGTTTACAAGCTGCGAATAGGATCAGGTATTAATTTAGGCCTAGTTTTACTTGACCTAACGCTACAAGAAAATAGAGCATTTGTAACAAAAATTTTGTGTCAAATTCAAAATTTTTACAAAAAGATTTTTTTTGTAGCAATAATTGGTGAGTATTACAGAATAATAATGTTTTATAACAACAATACAAATTGCTACAAACTGTGCTAATATTTTGTAACAACCTAATTTTTGTTGTTACGTTAGTTTTTGTAAAGAATTAATATTTTGTTGCACAATTTTGTAATATTTTGTAACAAAAGATAAAGTAGTGAACATTCAAAATACTTTGTAACGAAAAATTTATTTAACACAAAATTCAATATTATTTGTAACAAGTTATTTGTTTATCACAAAATGTAAGTATTTTTTGTAACTAAACATAATTAATTTTTAAAAGTTATAGATATTATTTTATATTTTTTTAAAAATTAATATATAATTTTTATTAATAGTCAAATTTTAAATGTTAACGAAAAATTAATTTGTGAAACTTAAAAAAAAATTTAACTGCATTGTTAAACATAAATAACAATAGTTAAATGTAAAAGACAAAGTAAAACAGTAAAAACCCTAACTTCCTCACCTTCACTCCTCTCTCGACAGTCTCTGCGCCTCCACTCCATTGAACAATGGAGCTCCTGCTAGAAGAAGGAGTACCTGTGTAGCCTCCTTTGAACGCCTCGTCTCGTCTCCGTCTTTTCTATCGTCATCTTCTACACCATCATCATCTCATGTGCATTGTTGTCGTGTCGTACACGTCATCATGGTCTAGTGTGCACCGTAGTCTCCTATGCGTGGTCGTTAGCTCCTGTACATTGTGGTGGTAGTGGTCTTCATCTCCTCTACATCGTCGTCGGTTTCTGTATCGTCGTTATTCGTGGTCATCGTTTCTGTAAGATCCTTAAATTTTTAAAAGTTATTAATAAATTACTTATGATGTATTATTTTTATTTAAGACTATATTTTAGAGATTTTTATATAAAAGTTAGTAAATTTTTATTTATTATTTAGAATTCTTATAATTAAAAAAACACGACTTTTTTATATGCCTTAATTTTAATATATAAACTTTTAACCTTATTTTATAAATGAAAGAGAATTAATCTAATTATCATTAATTTTCATTAAATTAGTATTTATTCAAAAATAAATTTCAAGTTGATAATAAAATGGTATTTTAAAGATAATTAACATAACATTAGAAATAAAATTATAAGTTAGTTAAAATAAATAAATAAATAACATTTTGAATATAAAATATTTTTTAAATAATAATAATAATACATGAATAATATAAAAATGTATAACAAATTGAACATGTTATAAGTATAATTGTAAATATAATAAAAAAATAATAATATTATAGTACATTGTGCAATTTAAATTAGATTATATCAGTTATAAAAAGTAAATATAAAATTCAATTTGATCTAGCAATTTACAAAAAAAAATCCAATTAAATATGAATTAATACGTTTTAATCAATTTTATTGGATGAATGATTTAATTTAAATTGATTTAGATTTGAACGTTTCACCTCTGACTAACACACACGGGTACCCCACCCCCTCACTCGCGATCACACACTCACACTCAACAAGCACACACACACGCTGAAACAAAATGAAAGAAGAAAGGGGGGAGAGCGCCGCCGGGGATGAGTGAGCTGCAACGGGGGAGAAGGGAAGAGAGAAGAGAGGGGATCCGAGAAAGAGGAGAGAAGGCCGCGCTGCTGCCGCCGCCAGAACCGCGAGGAGAGGGAGTCGCGTCGCCGTCCATGAAGCCACCGCTGTCAGCCGCGTCGTTGCTGTCGTCGCCGGTTTCCACCACCGTCGAGGCTGGTCGCGGACAGAAGAAGGAGAAGAGGCCTCCGTCGCCGCCGAGCCAAACACAGGAGAGAGAAGGAGCTCGCGGGAGAGGAGCTTGTTGCCGCCGCTGCCATGGCTTCTTCGCCGTCGCCGTGGTTAGGTAGTCACCCGAGGGAGCCGTCGTTGTCAGCGCCGCCATCAGGGTTACCGCCGCTTCTGCCGCCAGGGAACGCCGCTGCCGTCGTCGACAACGCTGCCGGTAAGGGTTTTGAATTTGGTTTACATCCTTTTGAGATTTCGGTAACTTTATTGTTGTTGCATGTTGTTACAGCCACCGTTACCGGAGTTCTGATCACTGTTGGAGCTCGTCAGAGCCGCTGCGGTTTCGTTCCCCCACTTAGCCTCGATTTCAGTAAGTTGCTTTACTCCGAAAACTAGTTTAGTCTCTTTTCTGCTTTACGTTATTGAGGAATTTGTGGCGTTATTGCTTTAGGAATGAGTTTTGGACTTTTGGTTATTTCATATCGCATTTAAAGTTGCGGCTGTTGTTGCGGAAGCACTAAGGAACTAAGGATTGAATCTTTATAGCAAGGCCTCCCTCCTCGGCGCTCACTCTCTCTCGCAAACCCTCCATCCACGCTCCCTCCGTCGGTGCTCCTTCCCTCTTCCCTTTATGCTGTAAACCCTAACCCTCAGAATTATTTATAATTGTGAATTGGTTTTCAGCTTAGTAATTAGTCAAAGATTCTGTAGGGATCTGCTCAATTGAGGCTTTAATTAGTTGCATAGTCGTTAATTTGTTGGAATTAGACTGTAGATTAACTCTGAAGGAAACATTGGAGCTGAATTATGTGGAACTACTGTTTTTTATTGCTAAACAAGCAAGTTGTTACTAGGTTGAGACTTGAGAATGCTGTAATTAGAGGTGGGCACAACTAGGATGGTTTATTCATGTAGATGATTTTGAAGTAGAACTTTGTTTTCATTTCCTATTCAAATTTCCTTTTAAGGGAAGCTGAAATCCTTTTGGTTTTTGCATAAGTTCATTTTGCAGACATTAATAATTGTTCTGTGAAATGAAGGTAGAAGAAGTTGAGGAGTTATGGAAAGAAATTACTGATATGCAAAATCTTGTAAGAAGATGTAAAGCGCCTAACTTTTTGTACATTTGTTCATTGTATGTTACAATCACAAGAAACAAACACGACTAACAAAATGATCATATATGTTTGGTGTTGTCCGCATCAGTCCTGCATCAAACTGATGGAAATCCATAGTTTAATTTCTCATTCTCTATTCAATCTTATATAAAGCTAAATCCTCATCTTTTGATACTAATTGCACTTTTTTTTTTTTGGATCTGTTTGTATACAGCACAGGTTTCTTACTCGGTTAATATAATATTTTGTCATGAGAAATGTTTTTCAATTTTAATAATATGCTATTTTGGGGAGTAAGCAATTGGTCTTGTTTCAGTTGGAAGAGCTAAATAATTCCCATGGTGGTAAAGTTGGGGAAATTGCCTTAAGGAGGAAAACTACCAAGTCTAGTAAAGATATCGTAGATTGTCCAGTTGACATCGAGAGAAGAGAAAAAGTAAAAGAAGCTATGCTCCATGCTTGGGGATCTTATGAGAAGTATGCATGGGGCCAAGATGAACTTCAGGTATTTTTTTTGTCCCAGATTATAAGTATGGTAATTATGTATGAACAATCAACTTCAAAGCTTTTGGTCTAAAGTTAGTAGTTCAGCTTCTTTCCTTTGAATATGACACTACTTTGGTGTTTTTGCAATGCCTGATTTTGTTTACTATTTTTTACTGCAATGCAAAAAATAGTATGCATTATAATTTTTATGAAGTAAAATGCTTTTTGTGGTTGTACCAATAACTGTTTCTATTATCAATTAGTTATTTTTTCGTTAAATTTGAATATTTAATAACTATTTCCCCCCCCCTGGCGATGCCAGCCTCAGTCAAAGAGTGGTGTCAACAGTTTTGGAGGTCTTGGGCAACTTTAATAGATTCACTTGATACACTATACATCATGAGTGTTGATCAACAGTTTCAAAAAGCCCGAGAATGGGTGTAGCTTTTTACTCTGTACATTGAGCATGTTATAGTTACCATTGCAATTCTTTTTTGCCTTTCTTCAATCACATCTCTATATTTGTTTGGAATTAATAGAGGCTAACTTGTACAACAAGTTATATATGGGGGAAAAACATAATCTGCATCTAGGGTAGAAATTTATTTTATTTTATTTTCTGTTTTCCTCTCTTCAATTTTGTTGCTCTCCTAGAGGCACATTCCATGGTGATGCTGTCTTAACTAGTAGTTATATATATATATTGTTCATTTTAAATTTGAGCTGTAGGCCCCGTCGAAATTAAAAAAAAAAATGTTCTTTTTAACTATATTCCTGAAAGCTTCCTGAATTTATATGTGGAATTTTCTTAGATTTGTTTCAATTGTTTGCGATGCTACTCTGTTTGATTTTTAATTTTTATGGTTTTGGTTATGCTTTATTGTATTCGTTGTCATGTTAACTTATTCAGACATTATTCTGATAGTGTACATATTAACTTCATTTTTTAAGAAATGTAAAGTACATAAACTTAATATATAAAATTGACTAATATAAAGTACATTCATAAAAAGGACAAAAAAAAAAAGCTATCACTCATTATTAACAAATTAATCTATCAGCTTGGTATTCTGCAATCCAGCTTGCAATGATATTTATTTCAACGTGTCTTTGATGGATCAACCACTTAGGATCACTATGTTGTGCTGGAAGGATGTCCAAGCAGTGACTACCTGCAATAACAATAATAAAAATAACTAAAATTGTTTATTTATTGTAAAAAAAAATTATGATTGATATATTAATACCATTGACTGTGGTAATAGCAATCAGGCTGGTTGATAAACTCTCCAATACTCTGCAATACATAGTGTACATTATATTATTAAAATATTTATTATTTAATTATAATTAATTTCATATTTATTATTTTTGTATATATTTAATAAACAAACAGACATTTGTATTAAAATGTCTTACCCGCCTGAGCTATATGGATCTTTTAATCCATTGGAAAAAATTATATTACTAGCAAATCTTTTGAAGACCAATTTTATATCCTGTCATATATAAAATAAAGATTAATGATAATCAATAATTAATTATTTGTTGAAAATAATTTATAAAAGGATTGAAAGAATTATTATTTAAATACCTGGCCACCATAATAGGTTGTTATCCAATGAGGCACTGGAATGATGCCATATTGATGCTTGCATAAATTGAGATAATTTTTCATATTAAAAGGTCTTGGTTGAAACATTGAAGCATCTTTCTCAGCACCAATTGGATTAATGATTTCGCTACAAGTCTGTTTATTAAATTAATTAATTTTTTATTAGTTAATTAGACATTATATATATAAACCAAGAAAAAATAGATGGATTTTTTTTTACCTGCCAATTCCATGCCTTGCCATCTTGAGATTGGTCAATTGCATTATCACTTCCTTCTATGTCATAGCAAGAAAAATTTGATAGTTGATTAAAAAGTGTAAAAGCTTCAAATATTTGACCAATTTTATCGGTTTTGTTGGCTGCATTGTTAATGGCGTGACATATGCTCTCAACTGATGGTTGATTATATTGAGCTCCGACAGAATATATATTCTTTAAATGATTTTTTAGAACTTCAACATTTTTCAATTTCCTGCAAATTTTAAATTAATGTAGTATATAATAATAACAATAATAATAATAATAATAATAATAATAATATGGAACAAAAAAATTAAATATTTGACTTACTTGCAAATCTTAAACCTTTTGCTTAGAATTGAGAGGCCATGAGGTTTTTTGGCTATTTCATCAATCTCGTACCAAGACTTTTGAATAGTATAATAACAGCTCTTACTTATTTTCTACATACCAACAGAGTAAATTAAATTAATTATCTTTTAGAATTTACTATTAATTTTTTTTTATCAAAATACACATTATTTTAATAACTAATATAAAATTGATAAAATAATAACATATATATAATGTATTACCCTAAAATCTTTGGATACAATATAATAATATCCATGTTTTGGGCAACACCATCAAAATAGAGAATCGGGGCGGATGAAGCTAAAGCACCATATGCAATATGGGGATATTTGAGTCGAAACCACGCTGCAAGCACTAGTAGATAAACAAAAAAAAATTAAAATAAATATTAATCATATGTTTAAATAATAAAATTCAAAATTATTTTTATAATTTTTTTATGTAATTAATAATATATAATATGACGTACTTCCACCGTAGGAACCTCCATAAACAATGATTGGACAATCATGAGCATTGAAAACCTTTTTAACGTGTAGAAGGATATCAGCATAATCTGCTAATGCTTGCGCTGAATTAAAATATCCCTAATACAACATTCAGTTAATCTCTTAATTGATTCGTGTATGATATAAATAACAATATAAAATGCATATAACAACATAAATAAATTAAACATGAAAATAAAGATTATATATTTATTTCATCTATTAAGTCGTAGACAGAAATGTACATATATTTACTTAGATTATATTGGCCACATTATTAAGGCATGCACGAGATTTTATGCTTTGATGTAAAGCAAAGTGAAAAAAACCAATCCTACCATGAAGACTATCAATTCCCAACAAATTAAAGAACTACAACTACTTGAAAGTAATTGACACTCCATGCATTCTTTTTAGAACGTTCTTACATTTTTCATATTCTCTACGAAATAATTTTAAAAATTAAATAAAATTTTTTTATTATAGTTTATAGAATATCAAGTATGTTCTCTAAAGAGTCACAATTAATTATTACCTCAATGTATATAAGAAGAGCACCGAAACGAAGAGCGTTGTCTTTGAAAAATCCAACGGCGACGATTCCTTCTTCTAAAGAAGATTCGGCATTAAACCATACAAAAATTGGTGCCCCCGATTTAGAACCACCCCAATTCTTAAAATCTATCACATATCTTTGTTTAAAAGTGATATAACTTTCGGGGTTATAATTAAAATGGTCTAATTTTTAAGTGAAATAATAAGATATGTTAACAACATGATCATGATATTTTGTTTTAGTATTTTGTGAAACTATTCCGAGTCTAGGAAATTTAGATCCTAAAACACAAATTGTTGATGTGCCTAAAAAAATAATTAGAAAAAACCACTTCAATATTAATACATGCATTTTAAAACTTCTAATATCTTTTTTTTTTTAAATGAAGTGAATAATGAAAGCCTAAGAGAAAGAAAGAAATAGTGTGAGAAGTGAAGAGCTCGCTGAAACTTATATATAGAGAAGGAATGTGAAGGAATGTGTTACAAGCTTCACCTTATTATATTGATGATGATAATTGATCTGAGAGATGCTGAAAGTGACTGAAAACTTATATAGTTATATGATTATAACTTATAAGTCCCTTTCCTTTTTTTTCTTTTTTTGTCTACTTTTTAAATACGTGCAAATTAAATAGAGATACCAACCAACCAGCAAAGAAGTTAAACGATAAATGGTTTTTTTTCTCGAAATAAATGTTAGACGTATAAGTTGTAGCAGAGCTATGTTTCTTTTTCATGTTCCTTTTTTATATTTATATTTTTATATTTTGTTTTATATGCCCTTTTATAATTAAATTAGCTGCAATCACGTTAACAAAAAAAAAAAAGTAGTTGTGTCACTAATTAAAAAAAAATTCTCCCTCTGCTCATATTTATTATATGCATATTATCATATATGTCATATATTAATGTGAAATAGAGGTATATGGATATAACTAAGAAGATAAAATGATGAATCTTCAATAACCATGCATGCATTTTCATAAATTTTGTGTTTGTTGTTTTCGTTTTTAAAAAATATTAGATATTAATCTAACATTAACTAATAATTTTTTATGTTTTATATTTAATATATTAGACTCTTGACAATTTTCCCTTTCAAAATCTTTAAATAGCCAGTTTTTTTTAACTTATTAATTATATTTACTATTTAAAATACTTATTTTTAAAATAAGTTATAATTTCAAAATTCTGAAAAATATTTTTAAAAAAATTTGTAAGTAAGAATTTTTTTTCAGTTTCAATTAAATTTACATGATAATTTTAAAAATATTTGAAACTAATTCCTTATATAGTAGTAATTAAGGTCAATCAATCTAATAAGACAAATTATCAAAGATTAAATTATAAGAAAGAGCATTAACTCATTCTATATCTTTCACAGCCTTCTATTATTGGAATATAATAAAATTTTTAAACTATCCTTTTAGTTAGTATTTATTTTTGCTCTTACATATATTCAACTCTCTTATATACAAAAACATATTTCAATTCACACTTATGTATGTGCCCTGTTTTTTTTTTATTAGAATTTTGGTGAAAAGAAAAGATAAAAAAATTAACAATAATAATTTTTTAAATTATCTTAAATTTTAATAAGTGTGAGGAGAAGAGTGCCGATGAGTAATAGCTCAAATGGCATAATCTCCCATACTCAATAAAGAGGTTGCGGATTCGAGTCTCCTATTTTTTGTTAAAAAAAAAAGTGTGAGGAGAAGAGTTCACCATAAAAATTATCTTCTTTGAATTTTTTTTTCTTTTAATCCCATGACTCAAATTTAAAATACAAAAATTAACATACGATTCTATTTTTTTATATGAAATGTATTAGCATTAACCTAAATATGCTTACATCCAATAAAAAATAATAAATATATATACTGTATATTAACTTCAATTTTTATTTAGCATATTATATTATTATTAGTAATTGTGAATATAATATGTATAGAATTTTGAGATTACTAATAATTATTTGCATGAACTCACAATCTTATTACACTGTATTATTAGTTAGTCTATACTTGAAATAGATTTAAAATTACGAATATAATTTTGATACTTAATCTAGAATAAAGAATTTCATATGATCAACCAATAAGATTTAAGGATGGTCTAATGATAGAGAGTAACATTTATTTCACACAATCATAAATACATAGTATGTTTATATTTATTTTAGAACAGAAATATTAAAAAACAAATTCATAATGTTACTTTTAGATTCATAACATTATTTTTTTAATTATATATTTTTATTTTTTTACAAAATTATTCACCGTCTTATAAATCTGACAACAATATAAGAGCGTTGATATAACAAATAAAGATTAAAGTAATTTAAAAAAATTAAAAATTATAATTAAAAAAATAATAATATTAATTTAGGAGTGACGTTATCATTATTTAAAAAAAATATAAATGATTTTTTCCTCTTTCATATATAATTGTATTTAGTATGCGTTTTGATTTAAGAAACGTTGGGAAATTACATATTAAAAAAAGTTTATACATATGTAAAAATATAATCAAATTAAGAAAAAATGAGTATAAAATTAAAATTAAACTAAATAAAAATAATAATTTACTTGAATATATTATGTAAATATATATAATAATTAACATAATAAATTACAAGAAAAATATGGTCTAATGATAAAATAAAGAGGATGTAAATGTGTAATTAAAGCTATTCCAAGTTCAACCTATCATTTTCACATTTTGCAATCGAATATCAACCAAGAACTTTTTTACGGCATTGATATAAAGATAAAATAGTTTAAAAAATATTCAATTGTAGTCAACCAAATATATTATGGTCAATGCTGTAAAAAATTAAGAGTATGCAGTGCATAAACAAAAAAGCAATTCATGTCATCCATGGAAGAACGAAAAAGACATGTTGAAAATGATTTTAGAAAAAAAAAAAAAAAGAAGAGCTG
>NC_029775.3:2093874-2106927 GCF_000817695.3 Arachis duranensis | reverse complement strand
CTGATGTTAACTAAGAAAGAGGATCTAGTATGAGAAGATTTAAAAAAATATATCTAAAATAACTCTTAAATATCAAAATTCATTGTCTTACAAATAATAACCTCAAAAATTATTTCAATCTACTAGCAAAAAATCTTTTAGATAATATGCTAATATATTTTTCTGTATACAAGTCTAATAAATTAATGAATCGACTCATTTGACTAGTTTATTTTTTAAATAAACATATAATTTTAATATTTTTTATTTGATATTCATATAAATTAAAAAATTAATCATTATTAAATAATTATTCTTTGATTAATTGTATTAACATTAATGATAATTAAATTATTCATTTATTTTTTGGTATAGATAACTTATATAAAACATAAAATTTAGATTTCTAAGTTTGACTATCAAAAATATTCCGATTCCATTCTAATTTTTAATGGATGAATTGGAACGAGGCTCCTAAATTAGATTAAAAACAAAAAATAGAAATAAAAAATTAAATTCAAATTCAAATTAAAAATAATAGAAAATTTTAAAAATCTAATATAAAATGACAAATAGTATTATCATTAAATTTATAATAAAATTAAAATAACACAAATAAAAATAAATATATTTTTATTTTTTTTAAAATTTTAATTTTTTATAATATTATTCTTTAAATAACAAACATACCAAATTAATAATTTAAATAATTAACTTAATGATTACTCTAAGTTTCTAATTAAGTACCCGTTGTAAGGTATATATTGCTATCCCTATATGCCATCCAAATAATTATTTAGTGCCCAATTTTAATTAAATGCTTTATCTATTTCATAATATGTATTCTCCAAATTCAACCAAATTAAAATACAAACTAAAAGAAAAATATCTTGATATAAATTAATCTCGTATAAAATGATAAATTTAATTAATACGATGATTATTTAACTGCTCTAAAAACGACTAATATGTCGATTTTTTTTCTAAAAAAAATAAAAGAAAAATGTATTTCCTAATTCATGCTTCCGCTGCCATTTTGATAATAAAGAACCATGTTTTGCAATTTAACCGTAACAAAAACTAAAAATATTAGCTAATGTTATAATTAAAATCTATATAATTTTTACAAAGTATATAAAAATTTCTTGTAGTATTTTTTTTCAAGTAAACAATATTACTTTTGTTGATTTAAATTATTTTAAAATTTTTACGATACCCTTTTTAATACAAGAGTTCAATATTTTTTATTTAATCAAAGTTTAAGATTCACTTTCAAATTGGTTTTATCTATTGAATAATGAATTATTTTTACCCATGACATGAAAATAATAAATATAATTTCGTGATAGTCGATAAATAAAATAGTTTCTAATTTTGATGTTTCAATTTTTTTACATATTTATTTCGTTTATCCTCTAAGAAAAAAAATAATTGTGAAGTATAAATAAACTTTTCTATTATTACAGCTGTACAATGTTTTGCTAAAAAAAAAAATTAAAAAATAAAAAGTATATTCTAACAATTGAAACTCTTTATAAAACAATCTAGAACTTATTTATGTCTTTTATGATCAAATAAATTATTTTAATATATACTATACAAAAAATAATTCTAATTATAATTAAAAATATTATTTTTATTTTTAACTGAAATGAGTATTTCTTTTTAAAATTAGTACAAAATCTTAGCTTATGAAACGATTTTTTAATTTTAGTTCTAATGTAAATACTAAAAAGTAAAAAGATTTCTTATGATTCAACAATTTAGTTTTATACTAGTACTATAATTAGACGATCACAGCGTTAAAATGATCTAATTCTATCTATTGTATTAGGATTTAATTATACATTGATTAACAAATCAAACTTTTTTAACATCAATAACTCACCTATAAAAATTGACGTGTGTCCTTCAAAATAATTACACATTAAATTTGTATAATAATAATCTTTACAGTAGAGTGACCCATACAGATATTATAATTTTATAAAATGTCAAAAGCTACAATATTTTTTCACAATACAAACACGAGACTACATGAAACAGAGGGTAAAAAAAGTAACATACCCTACTAACTAACATAGATCACTTCAAATATAAATTACATAAATATTGTTTAAAACAATCCCTAGATGATAATTGGCATAGCATACGATAATGTTTAGTTCGTAATTCCGAGACTAAGAAGATCGAGAAAGAGGTTTTGGGTTTGACATGAGAGGAGTTCCATGCTCAATTGGTGTAGTCCTTATAAATTTATTTGGAACATATCTAGAACTGGAAACATAATCATTATAATAAATTAGCATCATGCATCCATGATAATTAATTATAAGTCATCATTTTAAATACATAAAACACTTAAAAGATACAAATAGTGATATATTAATTTTATTTTGAACACTTCAAAAATAATGACCTGAACAATAAAATGAAAATGGATAGAAGATATGTATCGGAAAGAAAGTTGGATCCACCATTGGAAGATAAAAATGCCAAAGTTGCTGCCCTAGCAGCCACCAAGAATAACAATATCTAAAATCTAAAAATTTTGATGTTATCATACACTACTAATAACTTAGTTCAGATTGGTTTACAGAAAATTAATATATAATAATTCTACGGTGTGAAAGCTAAACTTTATAATGGGGTAGAAATTGCACCAATCACAAAATGTTGATTATTTGTCGGTTTGTAACAGAAATTAATAATGATTATTATTAATTCAAGAAATAATTACAGTAATGGAATATTTTAATTCAAGAAATATTCTTTTCAATAAGCATTTTTCTTCTAAAGAAGCTTCATCATTAAACCATATAAAAATGGGTGCCCCCAATTTAGAACCACCCCAATTCTTAAAATTTATCACATATCTTTGTTGAAAAGTGATATAACTTTTGAGTTTAAAATTGAAATAGTCTAATCTTTGAGTGTAGTAATAAGACATATTAACAACATAATCATGGTATTGTGTTTTAGTATTTTGTGAAACTATTCCTAGTCTAAAAAATTTAGATCCTAATGCAAATTGTTGATGTGCCTAAGAAGATGATTAGAAAAAATCACTTCAATACTAATACGTACATTTTGAATATTTTAATATCTTTCCTTTTTTTCTTATGAAATGAATGATAAAGAGTTTAAAAAAAAGAAAGACATGGTGCGAGAAGAGAAGAGAAGTGGCTGAAACTTATATAAAAGAGCTCTTTCTTTCTTTTTTACTTTGTCTTTCTTTCACATGAATGCAAATTAAATAGAGAGACTCTCAGAAGGAAATAATACTAACCAGCCACTTAACTCTTAAATGTTAAATGGTTTTCTCTTCAAAAAAAATGCTCAACGTACAAATAGGAGCTCTTAAATGGTCTTAATGTTTTTTTTTTTCCATGCTAAAACCACACCACACCACCACAAATAGCAACTTTATTTTTGTATTTACCAGGGGATGAACGTGCGATGCACGGAGAATGCTCAGCAAAGTCAAAAAATATATTAATTACACAAAAATGTTCAGTACGAAAAAAAATACATTATATATACATATAACATAATGTTAATCATTAATCAAATTGAATTAACATATGTAAATTTTTTTTGTTGAATGAAAATCTGAAATTATTTCTTACATGTTAATTATTAATATTAAAAAACTTCTTTATGTCATATTACATAACAAAAAATAATTTTTCATGTTCATTGTATAAGAAAAAAAAATTAGGTTCGGCAAAAAAATATTATATGTCCAAAAGCTTATTACTAAATTTACACAATACATATTTTACAATGATTCAAGAAATTTACTGAATTTTAGTTATTTCTAAAATCTTAATACTAAATTTACACAATCTTACTACTAATTAATTTTTCTGTGCATAGCATATTATAAATTTACACAATACATATTTTACCAAAAAATAACTAAACTATTATATGTTTAAAATCTTATTATTTAATAAATCTAACAAAACTAAATAGTCTCTTTTTTCTTTGACAACCTCTTATATTTATTTTTTTAATTAAATGTTATATATACAAAAAAAATTAATTTATTAAACATTATATATATTTTCTAAAAAATAGCCCATGCTATGTTTGGAATGTCTAATACATAATGCTAGATTAATATAATTGTATAACACAATGAATTAAAAAATAAAAAAAAAGTAAAAAGGATAGGTAAAAAAGATACTACATAATTTATTTGCATTTTGAATAATTTTATGAGTTCAAAAATCATATATGTTTAACACCTATAGATAATATAAGAAAAAAAAAACTTATACAAACAGCAAACATTAAAAACACCAAAATTGATAAATTTTGAACACTAACATCTTATTTTTTTCAAAATGCTATAAATACTATATAATTACATGAATTTTTATTTTTATGTGTTTCTAATGCATTACCCGTGCGAATTACGGGAGATACTTAATATATCATACTTAGTCTTACATCTATGTGAACACTTGGAACTATAGTTGTCAGAACCGAACCGATAATCGAATCGATCAGGTTATTGGGTAATTGGATCACTGGTTCAACCGTTAGATTACTGGTTGAACCGATTGACTCGATACTATGTAAATAAAAAATAAAAATAGTCAAAATTTTAAAATATATATATATTTTTACTAATATTTTAAGAATATCAAACTATTCTAAAATAATATGGATTAGAAACAATAAGTATTTTGTTATTTTTACTCTCATAAATATTTTTATTTTTTTATATTAAAATAACTATTATTTTCAAATTTTATATTTTATTAATTAGTTTATATCTATTGCACTATTATATACTACAAGTATTTATTGAAAAATAATACTAATAGATATTATATAATTATGAAAAGAAAAATCTTGAAAAACATCAAACGAAAAACCTTGAAATTGAAAATTTCTAAAAATTGAAAGTGATCAAACCTTATTTTCAAAGAACTTATTGGGCAGTCTATTGCAAAATATCCAAAAATCCCATAATTATAACAGATTTGTGTCTACCATCATCACTGCCATACATGCCTCCACATTCACTTCTTCCTTGGTTACAATTTTAAGCCATGTGACCCATCCCACCGCAGTTGTAGCAATTGCAACTGTCACCATGCTCTCCACCGCTACTACTGTGATCACAATGACAAATTGAAAAAATAAAAAATTAGGTAAAGCAACCAGAAGAATATAGTAAATAACGGAAGAAGGAGTTATAAATATGTTTTTTTTTATTCAAAATTTAAATTTAAAATTTTTCATTCTTCTTATTTGATATTAAAGGAAGGGTCGTGAGAAGGGAGGAAAGGAAAATAAATATATGTAGCAAAGAATGAATGAAAAAATAGATGGACATTAAAGGGAGAAGTTGAAGGGAGAGTTATTAAAAGACATAAGCTAATATTACTTCATACATAATTAATAATGATGCAGACGAAACAAGAGAATGAGAGACCACAAATGATAGTATGATACAACAAACTCTGCATAAGGAGTACCATAATCAATTCAACTTTCAAGCTCTCTCTTTTAAGACATTTAGGATTTTTACTACCTGACAATTTTCTATTAATGGTTTAGTATTAGATATATAGTGTGTGGTGAATATAAAATATTTTCAATGAAATTCATAATATATATATAAGTTAGTTATTTTTAATGATATTCTTTATATATTTGTGAATATTAAAGATATTATTTAACCAAACAAATTAATAAGGTTTTTACATGGGTAATTAGTGGATGCTCGCTATCAATGTTTTATTACCGTAAAAAAAAATGTGTATAGAGGATATTTGCATTATTATTAGTATTCATAGGAAATTTTGTAATTTATTACTCCTCCTGAATTATAGTGTATATGTACTTTATCTCTTAATTTTAGTAATGAAATTATTTTCCCTTATTTAATAAGATCCAACTTTTGTATAGTTTATAATAAGGATAATATATGTTATTTTTATTTTAAAAGAATATATACAATTTAATTTGTTTTTTCTTTCTTTCAAAAATTCAACATTTTTATTTAATAGATGTAGTATTTTCTCATCTTATGTTCTCTCACTTGATTTTTCTCCAAAATCTCTCTATCGGTCGAGAGCTCCTCACGGTGACCCAACAAGTAGTATCAGAGTTGAGAGATGTTTAATTGGTCTGGCAGCGTGTCCCGCGATGTAGTGCGGTAGTATGATAGACGAATACTCAAATGTGGTGGATGAGCTAGAAAGAGGGAGAATTAATACTTGATGTGGAGACGATTCACACTTGAGCTATAAAAACTGAGGCGTGTCCCTCAAAATAACCACACATTAAACCTGTATAAAATTTGTATAATGATAATCTTTACAGTAGAGTGACCCAATAGGCATATATACGAACTTTGAATCAATACTCTTTCATAATAATAATGATAGTGACTTAACAAAATTTCAAAAAGGGACTCAAATAATGCTTAGTTTGAGAAGTTGAAGGCAAATTAGTAACGACAAATATAATATCTAATAAAAAAATAAAAAGAAGTTAAGGATCATTATTGAAGAAGTTGGATAAACACAAATTAAATGTAATAACAAGTACAGATATTATAATTTTATAGAATGTCAAAAGCTACAATGTTTTTTCACAACACAAGTACGAGACTATATAGAACAGAAAGTAAGAAAAATAGAATACCCTACTAACTAAGATAGATCACTTTAAATATAAATTATATAAATATTGTCCAAAACAATCCCTAGATAATAATTGACATATTATACGATAATATTTAGTTCGTAACTCCGAGACTCGAAAGATCGAGAGATGGAAGTTTTGGCTTTGACATAAGAGGAGTTTCATACTCAATTGGTGCAGTACTTATAGATTTATTTAAAACATATTTGGGACTAGGATCATAATTACTATAATCAGTTAGCATCATGCGTCCATGATAATAAATTTCTTGAGATAAGATATAAGATATAAGATACAAATATTTATATATATATGATTATAGGTCATCATTTCAAATACAGAAAACACTTATAAGATACAAATAGTGATATATTAATTTTATTTTGAACACTTCAAAGATAATGACCTAAACAATAAATTGAAAATGGATAGAAGATATGTACCGGAAAGAAAGATGGATCCACCATTGGAAGATAAAAATGCCAAAGCTACCGCCCAGCAGCTACCAAGAACAGCAATGCCCAAAATCTAGAAACTTTCATGTTATCATACACTACTAATGACTTAGTTCAGATTGATTTACAGAAAGTTAATATATGATAATTCTACGGTGTGGAAGCTAAAATTTATAATGGGATAGAAATTGCACAAAATGCAGAATGTTGATTATTTGTTAGTTTATAACAGAAATTAATAATGGTTATTATTAATTCAAGAAATAATTATAGTAATGGAATATTTTAATTCAAGAAATATTCTTTTTAATAAGTATTTTTTTTTTAAAGAAGCTTCACCGTTAAACCATATAAAAATGGGTGCCCCCAATTTAAAACCATTCCAATTCTTAAAATCTATTACATATCTTTTTTGAAAAGTGATATAACTTTCAGATTTATAATTGAAATAGTCTAATCTTTAAGTGTAGTAATAAAACATATTAACAACATAATCATGATACTGTGTTTTAGTATTTGTGAAACTATTTCTAGTTTAAAAAATTTAGATCCTAATTCAAATTGTTGATGTGTCTAAGAAGATGATTAGAGAAAACCACTTCAATACTAATACGTGTATTTTGAAGATCCTAATATATTTTCTTTTTTCTTTCTTTCTTTTTTTTGTCTTTCTTTCACATGAGTGCAAAATACTAACCAGCCACTTATACTCTTAAATGTTAAATGATTTTCTCCTGAAAATAAATGCTCCACATACAAATAGCAACTCTTAAATGGTATTAATGTTTCTTTTCCATGCTAAAACCACACCACACCACCACAAATAGAAACTCTATTTTTGTATTTACTAGGGAATGAACTTGCGATGCACGGGAAATGCTTAGCAGAGTCAAAAAAATATATTAATTGCACGAAAAATGTTCAGTACGAAAATAAAAAAAGTATTATATATACATATAATATAATGTCAACCATTAATCAAATTAAATTAACATACCTAGATTTTTTTCGTTGAATAAAAAACTGAAATTATTCCTTACATGTTAATTACTAATATTAAAAAATTTCTTTATGCCATATTACATAACAAAAAATAATTTTAAATATCATTGTATAAGGAAAAAAATTAGGTTCGAAAAAAAAAAGTATTATATATCTAAAATCTTACTACTAAATTTACACAATACATATTTTACAATGATTCAAGAAGCTTACTAAATTTTAGTTATTTCTAAAATCTTAATACTAAATTTACACAACCTTACTACTAATTAATTTTTCTGTTCATAGCATATCATAAATTTACACAATACATATTTTACCAAAAAATAACTAAAGTATTATATGTTTAAAATTTTACTATTTAATAAATCTAACCAAATTAAATAGTCTCCTTTCTCTTTGACAACCTCTTCTATGATTCAATGAGCCTCAAAAGAAAAATTTATAAGTCAAGTTGAATGTAATTAACTATTTAGTTTTAATTATGCATTATAATAAATATTATATTTTATTTTGTTAACTAAATGTTATATATACAAAAAAATAATTTATTAAACATTATATATATTTTCTAAAGAATAACCCATGCTACGTTTGGAATGTCTAATACATAATGCTACATTAATATAACTGAATAACACAATGAATTAAAAAATAAAAAAAGTAAAAAGGATAGGTAAAAAAGATATTACATAATTTATTTGCATTTTGAATAATTTTATGAGTTCAAAAATTATATATGTTTAACACCTATAAATAATATAAGAAAAAAAACTTATATAAACAGCAAATATTAAAAACACCAAAATTGATAAATTTTTAATGTTTACATCTCATTTTTTTCAAAATGCTATAAATACTATATAATTACATGATATTAAATTTAATGTTAATTATATAATTACATGAATTTTTATTTTTATGTGTTTCTAGTGCATTATCCGTGCAAATTATAGGAGATACTTAATATATCATGTTTAGTCTTACATCTACGTGAACACTTGAAACTATAGTTGTCAGAACCGAATCGATGATCGAATCGGTCAAGTTATTGGATCATTCAGTCACTGGTTCAATTGTTGGATCATTGGTTGAACCGGTTGATTCGGTACTATATAAATAAAAAATAAAAATAGTCAAAAATTTAAAATTAAAATTTAAAAAATATATTTTTGCTAATATTTTAAGAATATCAAGCTATTCTAAAATAATATGCTATTACACTATTATATACTACAAGTATTTATTAAAAAATAATACTAATAGATATTATATAATTATGAAAAGAAAAACCTTAAAAAACATCAAACGAAAAACCTTGAAATTAAAAATTTCTAAAAATTGAAAGTGATCAAACCTTATTTTCAAAGAGTTTGTTGGACAGTCCATTGCAAAATATCCAAAAATCCCATAGTTGTAACAGATTTGCGGCTGCCATCATCGCTGCCATACATGCCTCCACATTCACTTCTTTCTTGATTACAATTTCAAGCCATGTGACATATCCCACCGCAGTTGTAGCAATCGCAACTGTCACCATGCTCTCCATCGCCACCACCGTGATCACGATGACAGATTGAACAAATAAAAAATGGGTGAAGCAACTAGAAGAATATAGTAAATAATAAAAGAAGGGGTTATAAATATGCTTGTTTTTTTTATTCAAAATTTAAATTTAAAATTTTTCGTTCTTGTTACTTTATATTAAAGGAAGAGTCAGAAGGGAGAAAAGGGAAATAAATGTATGTAGTGAAGAATGAATGAAAACAGATGGACATTAAAGGGAGAAGTTGAAAGGAGAATGTTAGAAGACATTAAAGACATTGAAGCTACAATTTTAAATGAGTTAATCAATTTTATAAAATTTATATTAGATTTGAGGATTTTATAATTTAAATCTTGTTAAAATTTTATCTTTAATTTATTTTTTTGATTTTACCTGCAAAAAAGACTCCGACGCTCAAATCAGTGTCCATATCAAGGCCGCAGATAATGTCAGGGATAAGTGACGTACTTGGAGGAGAGGTAGGGCCCTCCCTTTATATAAGCTGCACCAGGGCGGGTCCGACATGAACAGACCCACTTTTCAAAAAGTTTCCTTCGTCCAGCTGGCAAATTTCATGTAGGGACTAGAGATGTGACGTGTGGGTCACTTCCCGATTCGGTCACGGTGTGTTGCCGGGTCGACGGGTCGCCCGATGCTGGGTTTTTGGGTCGTTGAGTTAGTCTAGAACAGGAATTAGGTTAGATTAATTTTGTTATCTTTAAATATCACGTATCACAAAAATGTAACATTATATACTACAGGTCAGTAAAAATTAACAAAAAATTTAACTTCGCTAATATTTAAATATATCTTTAATTTAGAAAAAAAACTAAAGTTAAATCTTTAAGAGATTAAATTAAATTATTGTGTTTAAAAATCACTTTAAATATTAATCCCTACAAATATTAAGAGATGAGATCTATAATATGTGTATATTTTTTCAAAAAATATATACGAGCTAAACTTCATATAAAACAAAATGGTTTTTTAATTATTTTTAATACTTTTTTTAATTATATAATGTATTTAAAATAATTTTTTAATAAATAATAATAAGTATTATTTCTAAATTCATTCCAAGAATATATATTAAAAATAAGATTGAGCATACTGACACGTGATGGTATTTATATATATTCGAAGAAAATCTTTTATCTTTTATTAAATCACGATTTGTCACAAAAAAATAAGAGTGTCATGAGTGTAGTATTCAAAATATATCCGACGTATAAACACATGATAACTTAGTAAAGTATCCATACTTTATACTTGTAAACTTAAATAAAAAATAGAGAAAGTATGATGAGCCAATGGAATATTTATACAATGTGTACAATGGAGATTTATGGAGTATTAGAGATATAACTATTAGTGTTACATTTTTTCATTAGCTGAACCTTTTGGGATGAGTGGTTTCATGACATGGTATTAGAACGTTAGATCCGAAAGGTTAAGAATTCGATCATTGGTGAACCCCAATTTTTTCGGGAAGATGTTTATTATCCCTAGTACTCGAATGGTTATTCTATATAGTATGAGAGATGTTCATTTTGTAACTCAATAGCCTATTATACACATTGTACAAATAGTCTATTATCTCCCTAACGGTATCAAAAAAAATATAACCTATCATTAACATTCATTTTTATTTAATATATCATGTTATTAAAAGTTACAAGTAAATATATATAACAACATCTTTATAAATAATCATCTTGTCATCGCTTGAAAAAATCGAATGATGAATAAAATTCAAGAGTTAATAAATTAAAATTAAAAATTTCAGTAATTCTAATAACACAACCTCATTCGTTAAAACATGATTATTTAATTATTGTAAAATGTACGTAATTCATCTGATTTTATTTTCACTATTTATATTTTCGTACATGTTTTTTTTTTTAATCAAAACCTATGATCCTTAAATTTTAATAAGTGAGAAGAGAAAAATTCACCATAGAAATTTTTTTTTATTTTTTCTTTTAATCCCGTGATTCAAATTTAAAATACAAAAATTAATATACAATTCTATTTTCTATATGATATGTATTAGTGTCAATCTAAATATGTTTACATCGAATAAAAGATAATAAATATATATACCGTATTATTAACTTCAACTTTTATTTTGCATGTTATGTTATTATTAGTAGTTGTGAGTACAATATGTATAGAATTTTGAGATTATTAATAATTATTCACATGAGCCCACAATCTTATTATACTATATTGTTAGTCTATTCTTAAAATAAATTTAAAATTATGAATATAGTTTTGATATTTAATTTAAAATAAAAAATTTCACATGATCAACCAATAAAATTTAAGGATAGTCTAATTGTAGAGAATAGTATTTATTTCATGCAGTCATGTATACATAATATGTTTATATTTATTTTAGAACAGAAATATTAGAAAGAAAAAAAAAACATAATGTCACTTTTAAATTTATAATATTATTTTTTTAATTATATATATATTTTTTTTTTACAAAATTATTCACCGTCCTTATGAATCTGACAAAAAATACAAGGATGTTGATGTAACAAATAAAAATTAAAAATAATTTATAAAAAATATAATTAAAAAAGCAGTATTATTAATTTAGGATTGACGTTATCATTATTTAAAAAAAAACATAAATAATTTTTTTCCTCTTTCATATGTAATTGTATTTAGTATGCGTTTTGGTTTAAAATTTTTTGAGAAATTACATGTAAAAAAAAGTTTATACATATGTATTTTGATTAATTAAATATTATTTTTATTTAAATAAAAAATATTATGACTAATAAAAAATATTTTTGTTTTTTTATTTGTAAATATTTAACAAAATTTAGTATTTACTTTAACAAGTGTATAATTAAAAATGTAATCAAGTTAAGAAAGAATGAGTACAAAAGTAAAATTAAACTAAATAAAAAAAATAATTTACTTGAATATGATATGTAAATATATATATTGGACCATGTGCATTCATTTTTATTTTAACACAAGATACTGTGAAGGAATGTGTTACAAGTTTCACTCTATTATATTGATGATAATAATTGATCTGAGAGATGTTGTATTAGGAATAGCACATTTTCAAACTGAGAGATAGTAGAAAAATGAAGAGAAGTGGCTGGAATTTATATAGTTATATGATTATAAATTCCTTCCTTTCTTTTTTTCTTTCTTTTAAAGGAGAGTTCTTTAGTGATTTTAGTTTTGGTAATTAAAAATGACATAAATTTAATCTATAAGTAAAATATTAATACATGATAAGAAAATCAAATTTAACACCAAAATAATTCTCTCTTTTTTTTATAATTATTTTTATCAAAATAATTTTTTTAATTATATTTATAATTATTATTTTATTTTAAAAATTCTTATAATTATTTTTATTAAAATGATTTT